>NW_027115142.1:1040448-1056181 GCF_000696795.3 Halyomorpha halys
AGGATTATTAGGTAATGAAGGAGAAGCCAGGTTAGAAACAAGTGGATTTGGGTGGTTGAGAAGTTTATTATGGAAGGGACGGTATCTGGTTCTGGCCAAACAGCAAAGTTTCAGATTTGGAATCGACTTTAGAGACAAATGAGCAAAAATTAACATTTTATTTCATTCTTGATACAGACATATATATTTAACGAGGATGTATACTTTTTTTCTTGTATGTATTATGATTATGAGGATTATGGAGAAAGAGTTTCTTTCAACGAGCCTCATATATTATGGAAAATTCACATTAACTCACTTACGCTTGGTCATCTTGCAGAAAAATTATACTAAGCTCTAAAAATACAAATAACAATCAGAATTTCAATTTACGTTTTGCTTTGGAAAAGAGATAGAAAAACCTCAGTCCTTCATCATTTCATGTATATAAAAAAGCGACATAAGTCAAAATCTGATTCATTTCAATAAATTATGAGAATGAGCTAGCTGTAGTAAGATTGGTTCAGATCCTTCACAAAGCAATCGGAAATACCAAGAAATGAAGATATTATTAATATAATGTGAGGAAGTTTTTATGTTTACCAAAAAATAAACAAATTTTATGTTTGGAAATGAATTAAAAAGATGAAATTTTAATTACTTGTAAGTTAATTCTCCAGTTTTCTGGTTGGCACTAAATAACACGTTTTATACTATGATTTAGCACAAACTTTTTGTAAATACCATCATACAGATGGTGGAGTTTTTACCCCAAACGCGATCGGTGTATGTCGGCTCCAGTAGTGCGATTGATTTAGGGAAAGGGGGGGTCAATAAATTGACGGGAATTCCGTCCCTATATTGTTCACCAATTATTACTATATAATTAGCGCTTACAAATTTAAATTTAATTCGTTTGTTTTGGATATTTCAAATTTTCATCATCAGCTTTACTAGTAATGATTAATTGAGGCTGAGATATTTTTTTTATGGTTCAAACTAATGAGTATTATTTCCTTATCACCTGCTTATGGGCAAAGGAAATAAATTAGGAATCCACATTACGATCTGAGGAAGTACGAGAAACAAGTCTAACCATATCCAGTATGAAAGGCAATGGCTGTTATAACATTAGGTAGATTGAACAGACTGGGACGATTTGCATAGGAGACCCTAGCGGGTGCCCCGCCGCCGCTGAAGAAGGGCACTAATGGGAATAGCTAAGGATGTGAACAAGGCAATATTATAGCGAATCCTCCTCAGCTGGTTATGAGGGCTCTGTTCCGAGTTAATGGTCGCTATATCCCGAGTGCAATAAGGAAGATACGTGATCCACCATTGTAATTATCATGAGCCACCAGCCATTCCTTGCTTCATTTTCTTGTATTATGTTCTAGAGGAGAGGACAAAATCTTCAAGTTCAACCCTTTATAAAATCCTATACCAGCTTCTCTCCAAGGTGATAAAGAACGCTGTCTAAATAGCTAAGGAATCCAGGAAAAATACCTTGTCGAACTTCAATTTAACATATTTGTTATCAAGCAAGGATTTTTGTCTAAAATAATAATTTTAAAAAATGTTTCAAATTATTAACAATTCATGCATTCAAGTCCTGTACATGAAATGCAAATAAGTATTTCTCTTTTTAAATTCCTCTATATTCCGACTTATAGATTTGAGCTTAGAGGTCTCCATTAAAACAATTGAACTCTTATCCATACTCTTACTCTCGTATCCAAATTTACAAATCAAAATCCTGATTGCACCTTACTTTATCAGAAATTAAGTCATAAGTACCTCAATGTTCCATACTGTGGATCTCAGTAATCCGAACTGCAGGGGGTGTTCGGATTAAAAAAAGTGTTAAGAAAATGGTGTAAAATATTCAACAGCATGGATGTACATAACTATTTTTATTTATTTAATTTTTTTTTGAAATGTGACAGTCAGAAGTTTTGAAAAATTAATATTTTTTAAAGAAAACTGTTTTTTTTTTCATCATGAGTTTTATAACGTCACTGGTTACTAGCCGTATTATGTGCTGCTACACTTATGTTTCCTTTTAAATCCTCAGTAATGAATAATAAGTGACGACTTAATTTGTTGAAATTATAAGATTGTTCATTTATAAGTGAAATTTTTTTTTTTAAAGTTATAAAAAAAAATATGAGTTCATCAACAAAATTTGTATTATACATATTTATACTATTAATTAAATTAGTTTTACATAATCAAATTATTTACTCAATAGATATTGTGTATTTCTAATTCTAACAAAGTATATTATGAACACTCTTTTAGAAATTAGATTATCGAATATCGATATCGAAAATGTGTAAAAATTTCCATTTTCGATTTTCATGATGATTACAATAACTTGCCAATATATCGAGAAGTTAAAAATGTCCTTTACACTTGCACACTTTTATTATTTTTTAAAATGTTATTAGCTTTCTTAGTTTAAAAAAAAAAAATTTCACGCCAGTTCGGATTACTGGTGTGTTCGGGGAACCGTAGTTCGGATAACCGAGATTACTCTGTAATGCCGATTTGGCCAGATCCAGATATCAATCCTTCCATGATAAACTCCCTAACCATCCAAATCCAATTGTTTCTTACCTTGCTTCCTCTTCAATACCTGATAATTTTCCTAGACGTCTGAAAAGAAGATGGCTACGAGAACTTTTACTCCACATATATTATTGGAATTCTAGCAATAGGTAGATGCTCCGCAATATTTGTCATGCCATTGTAATAGAACTCACATCACATTTACTAAATGTATTTTTTTATTTTTACATAGTTGTAAATTTCAATAAATAATATTTTTAAAAATTCATGGTAAGACCATTATGATATACTAAAGACACTTGATGGTTATTGCTGTGAACACTTTAATCATAACAATTGGATAGTGATTTAAAGCAGAATCTCCCTTCAATGACTTTTCGAGAAATAAATATTAACAAGAAAATTGTTTTGATAATTAACTCGATTTATTGTTAATAACTAGAGTAACAAAGAATTTGAAACCAAAGAAGAAATGAGATATTAAAAACTGAATAATTTTTTTTTTCTTTAATAATTTATTTATTGTTATTTACAACTGTATAGACATATATACAACAAGAAAATTTGCTGTAGGTGACATAGTGACATGATAAAAACATGTGGAGAATCTACCTACTGATAGTACTCCAATAACATTTCTAGAGGAGAAGATCTCGAGGCCACCTTCTTTTCATACGCCTAGGAGGATTATTAGGTAATGAAGGAGAAGCCAGGTTAGAAACAAGTGGATTTGGGTGGTTGAGAAGTTTATTATGGAAGGGACGGTATCTGGTTCTGGCCAAATAGGCAACATATGGAACATTGAGGTCCTGATGGATGACTTGATTTGTGACAAAGTAAGGAGCATTAAGGATTTTGGACTGTAAGGATTGGATTCTGGAGGAATTTGATGGTTTAGTGGAGCCCCAAAGCTCAACTCCGTATGTCCAGATAGGCCTTATAATAGTCATGTAGATCAGTCTTTTGTAATGGATTGGCAATTTAGACCGTTTGTCTTGTAAATGTTGCAGTAGTCGGAATCTACGAGCAATTTCTTGTCTTTTTAGTCTTGTATGAGGATTCTATGTCAGTCGTTTTTCGAGATGTAGTCCTAAAACTGAATAATAAAATGCATTTTTGTAACCAAAAGTAAACAGGGTATAATAGTAAGTCATAAAAAGTAAAATAAATCATATGGCGTAGGTTGAAGCAAATGTAGACTAAAATTTTAAAGTTTGACTTCGACAATCGTTAATTTTATTTTGAAACTTTTTCAATTAATACCTCATACTATTGCATATGATGTAAAATAGCACACGTATTTTAGAGAAGCATTTCTCCTTTTAAATTACTCTATTAACAATTTACACTTTCCCGAGGGTCTTCTTTGGTGTTTCTTGACAATCAACTACAACTTTCAGAGTCAATGTTAAAAATTATTGCCTGTCTTAGTAAAATGAGGTTTAAGTAAAACAATCTTTAAAAAAAAACTAAAGATAAATCAGCTTATACCACTCTGACTTTAACTCCTCAAATGAGGTTCCTGTTGAAATATGATTTGAAAATTTGGATTTTTGTTTTTGGGTATTATATTCTTTGATTTTTCTCCAACGTTATATTCTTCCAAACAATTTATCATTGAACGTCATAGAATAATAAATTTAGTGCTGCATATGGAAGAAACATTCTTTATTCTTCCTCACCCTTTATCTTTTTAATTGTTATTCCAATTTTAATAATTTACCCATTAAAAAATGCCGTAATTTTATTAATTAGGGTTTTTGTATTGTATCACTCTTTCCTCATCTCTGCCTGCTAAATATTCTACGATCCATTGCGATCTAGATTAACTTCTTAACTGCTATAAAGGAAGCCGAATAGAGAGGGAAATAAAATGTGGCACTCTCTATATTACAGGAGGATTGAATTAATTTCATATTTCAGGAGAGGTATGGTGTATACCATTTACATTTGAATTCTTATTCCGCTCGTGTAGGAGGGTGTTCCTAGTGAGAAAGTATACATTGCTGGTAATGTTTGGACTATTAATCAACATATAAATCATTTTTATGGACATAATGGCTAAGGCAATACAGCTTAATGCGTTATACTAAAACACCGAAAAAGGGCGAATCAGCTAAACAGCTAACAGAAAGTTAAAAAGCACACCGAAACATATTTTACATAATCTGCAGATAAAAGTGGTAAAATCTTTGATTTTAATAAAAATATTTTCAGATATACACTAGTTCTGGTGCTGGTAAATGGAGGAGAAACAAGTTCAGCAAATAAGCTTTTTTTTTTCACTATAGTTAGTATTAGTATACTGACTACCAACTACTGGCCAAAGTGACCGATAAATCGAAGTGATGGGGGAATACGGAATGCTATTTATATATGTTGTAATCAGAAGACACATTAGTATTTTAGGTGATAGAGGATTTAACATTCATGTGTTATCAACATATCTGTGTGCTCAAATTTAGGTAGAGGTATTGTCACCGCTAAAATGAGAGATCGATCTATATTCAATGTAGACTTACTTTCGATCCAGGAAAATTTGAGTTCCATCAAAATTATAGTTTTTAATTCACTTCATAGTTTATATTTTCTTGATGGGAGACTAAAGTTTAAATTATTAATATAAAATTTCTTCTTAAAATTTCAATGTTCCTTGTAACAAATAAAATCATCCATAATGATCTTAATGTACCCATATGTTGGTCAAAACCAGGTATCGATTCTTCAATGATAACCCAACCACCAAACTAACCTTTTCCCCAACCACCCAAACTGACCTTGCTTTTTCAATCCTAATAATCCGCCTAGGCGTCTGAAAGAAGATAACCGCAAATCCAACTAATCTACAAATACTATTGGGGTGTTACCAATGAGCAGAATTACAACAAGTCTGTATAATGTCATTGTACTATTTTAATTTCCCCAAATAAAAAAAGTATTATAATTAAATTGATAATCGCTAAAACATATAACCCGCAGTATCGCGTTTCAGGTCATCCTAAACTATCCTACTACAAGTCATATTACATTTCCAATCTGTTGGAGTCCCGAAACCTCATGTACTTGTATATGTATTTTAGGGGTGCCCTTTGTAACCGTTAATTTATGATAAATACTTCAAGGTTATAAAGTTAGTGAAATAGTTCAAAATGTTAGACTCCTAGCTCCTAATCTTCCTGTGGCACATCTAACCTCTACAAATTGGATAGTCTGGCCAAGAAACATTGCATTGTTTTAAGTATTGATTTGTAAAGAGAGCAAACTTATTTTTGTCTTTAAATTAAAGTTTGTAATATTTTGAAACTTATTAGTTTAGTTTATTTCAATAGAACTCCCTTCCACCTTGAGGTTTTCCGAATTAACTATTATAATCATTTCAAAGATTAATTTATACAATTACTGATTCTTACTTTATTTTATGACATTTATTTTAATTGTGTTCATGTTGTACTATTTTTAGGAACTTTATGGGCGAATGTATTGTTTTTATTTTGGCCTTGCTTGTACTGGTATAATTTGGCACAGAAAGTAGTGTGTATGTTATCGTATCATAAAGTCGGAGGTTAAGTGGGGAAGCATTAGAAAACATGAAATATTTAATTTTAACAAAGTAAGTTTTTTTTAAAGATTTTAGTGGGTTTAGTTGAGATATTTTCCCTGCATAAAAATTATGAATTGACTCTAGATATTAGAACCTTTCTTTAATATGTATCCTATTTGTAAGTATGGTTATTTATTTGTCATTTAATATTAGTTTATAATAAAGGATCAAGTTATAAAACATATCTTACATATTTAGTTGCTATTAAACTAAATATATAAGATATGTTTTATAACTTGATTCTTTAAGTAACTCTGCAGTATTTGTGTTATATTTTTAAAGAGAGATTACATCATTTTTTAATCATTTTTATACACAGTTTTTTATAGATTATGAATGAATTTTTTTTTTACTTAGCCTTAGAATGAAGAAACCTTTGAAGAAATCCTTTGAAATATTTATTTATATATTGAAATATTTATTTTTAAATGCTTTATAATATTATTACAAATATATGCTTAATCCGTGGAATTCAAGTGGTCTGGTAAACCAACCTCATTAGCGGCCTAATCAATGTTACTTTATTGCACCGGTCCTAAAATTAGGGGTTGATTAGGCGAAATGGTCCATTGATATTCATGGTATGGGAAGCAAATGGACTATCATTTCTGAAATACGGCTTTTTAATTGCAGTAGCGGTATAAAGATTACTTTAATTTGTGAAATAATATCCCTGGTAGTTATATCTCGCCAAACTTGCTCCTGTCTGGACAAATTAGCTCCACATTCGTCTTATTTAATCAGACGTACGCAACTAATATTCACATATCTGATTGCCAATTCTGCTACCGATAGCCTTCTATCTTAGTTCTAACGAATGTGTTCTAATAATCAGGGGATCATATAACTAGGAGAATGCATTTCACCTTGAATTTTTGTTTTTTACGTAACCATCAATATCTCATATAATGGCTAAAATATCGCAACGAGGTTATCTTATTTGGTCCAGAAACAATCGATAACCGATCGATTTTATTAGTCCGTTCAAGAAAGAAGTTAGGTCAGTTTGGAAAAAGGTTGAGATTGCAGTATAGTGTTATTGGTATAATTATAATTGTACTTTAGTGAAAATAAAATAAATGTTTTGGCTGCATGTTTTTTTATTTCTTGGTCCTAGTTTCACGTTACAATATTCTATCGTTAGCTTTGAATTACATGCCTTCCAGATATTTCCTCCATAACCATCCTGTAATTCGATCCCTAATTCCATCCATTTTGTGTCTATAGCGCAGTTAACTTCTATTGGCTGTAGATACCAGTTACATAGTTTTACAGATGCGGTGCTATTTATTATCAGAAGCTATGTTTTGCAATCCATGTTTGGTTAGGTGCATGACTCCGGTTAAATGTATGTATTGTAAGAGCTTATCACCATTCTTGTTCAAACGCTCAGAAGATTCGTTTCCTTTATAGCCATGACCAAGCTCCATGATCCTCAATCAGTTTTTTTTTTCTGTTTCAATTCATAAAACAATCTCACAATCCTTTCTTCCAGACGTATCCGAAACTTCTCCGTCTTCTGTTAACGCAGGAAAAAGTTTTAAATCTAGGATATCAATTTTTTTAAAAAAAAGTTATATGTGACAGGAGCAATTAGCCTGCAATTTGACAGTATTTATTATTATGACAGTATTATAATTATTTTTATGAATGACTTTATGGGTGAGACTTCCAAAATGTTGTCGCACATCTCTGATTTCTTTCCTTTTTTTTTTTAATACACTGTTGTTTTTTTGTGTACAATTTAGAATAATCACTGATTTTTTTTTTCTGGAAAATGAATACCAGCAATTATAGTTAATTTAATTTGAACATTTTATAATTTTAGGCTCAAACAACAATTGAGTGAAAAGCTTCAAAAAATGAATTTATTTTATTATAAAATCAATCCGACTTTTTTCCACACATAATAATTCTCCAAATGAACAATTTGAACATGTTTTTATAGCTAATTTTTGTTCAGAGATATTTTTTTCAAGACAATTTAAAGATATTTAATTATTTTTTCAGATATTTTAAATGATATTATTATAAAGCCTTCCAATGCAGATTTGTTCGATTTTCAGGTTCGCATTCGAAGAAGGAAGGTTTTAGTTTACTGTCAGCATCACATTTTTCAAGATGAACGGCGTGCTAAAAGGTGAGTCATAAAAATCCTTATTAAGCGAATCTTATGAAAAAAATATTACGATGATATAAGATCTAATAAAGTAATTCATGGGAAAATGTTCCGGGTTCCATATCTTTGCGGGGCCCCTTCTCGGCACTAAAGTTCATTTAAAAGTAATGGGTGTCTTGTAGGGGCTTTATGGTCCTCATTCTCTTCGATACTCCCCCTGTCTCACACTAATGTTAGCAAATAATAACCTATAAAATGTTATGTTTTTATTTCATTTCATTGTTTAATTTAATGGGTGCATACTTTATTTGTGGTGTCTCAATTATGAAGTTACAGAATAATAAAAAAAACATTCTTCTGGAATCCAAAATATTCGTAATATTATACATGGATTGGGCGAAAAAGTTATTTTTTATTTATAAATATCCACATGTAAAACACAGGTCTATAAAGATTAAAAAATAAAATCGCCTGAAAATTATAAATAAATTATTGATGTAGTTCTAATACGAGCTAAAACGAAATAAAACCCTTGCGGCTACGATTAAAAATTGTTACTACATATATTGATGACTTTTTTCTTGACTATTGTGTATATATATTTTTTGTGGGTCTTAAGGATCAGTCAATAATACAACTTTATTTAGGTGAAATTTCACCACTTTATTGTTTGCAGTCATTTCAATCGTCTATTACAGAGTGTTCTACATTCTGATCCAACTAATTCCAGGTTAAACCTGGATCACAATGTAGAACACACTGTAATAAACAATTGGCATGACTATGCAAACAATAAAGTAGTGAAACGTCACATAAATAAAGTTGCATTATTGACTGAACCTCAAAACCCCTCACTCTCTCCCCCCCCCCCAAAAAAAAATATATATATAAGTTACGGCCGCAGCACGATAACAGCTGATCGAGTCCAACAGCTGATATATATATATATTATTACTGTTATATAGGCGACAGACCATGGAGGTCTAAGTGTGTATTTCCTAATCCATCGCGCGTTTCTTGACGTAGTTTTTTTCGCAGGGAGGGTTCATCACTCCGATGCCTATTTTTTATGAGTGCAACCCATTGGCTGACGGGCCTCACTAAGGGAGGAGGTTGTGAGTGAGTATTGTATTATTTTATGCTTGACAAAAGGTGGGACCGGGACTCGATCTGACAACCTTTGGGTTGGTAGACTGGCGCGTTTTTAAGCTGCTGCCGCGTGTTATATATATGTATAATACTGGTACTGGTACTCGTATTTGGTGGGGGAAACAAGTCCGGCATGTGGGCCTAGTGGTCCTTTTTGCCAACCCCTGACGGCTATCTAGGTTGCCACCGCGTACTAACCAAGGTGGGAGTGTCAAGATTCATTCTTCGGGACCGCCAAAAAATGAATATTTAACTGCCCCAGGTGGGAATCGAACCCACGTTTCGAACCGAGCGTACTGGAACCTGCGCCCCAACCCGCACGACCATCACGTCCCTTATATTTATAAGAAGTAATTTCTATTAAGGTAGGCGAAAAGGTATTAGAATATAGGACTGATCAACTATTGATCAAATGAACTTTTCTTCAATGATGTTTTTAGGGAAAATATTTAGCATTTTAGAAATCATAGAGATTAGAGAAGGGCCATAGACGTTCTCTTTTAGTGGTTTTTATCATTTATCACTATGTAGCTTAGTTTCTTAGATATCCACCCACACAATGCGCTCATTAAAAAAAAAAAAAGGTTTGCTCAGTATTTTTCCTTATTTCGATAGCTAATTTTCCTAAGTGACTATAATTATATTGTATTTATAAAGTCGAAATGTGTCCCTTCCATTTCTTTCTAAATTCCCTTTTCCATCACCCATTGAATGGACTAGTTCACATGATCCGAATGACTACTAGAAGTCTCCTGGGGACAACGTCAAGCCTTACTGCCAGAAAATTTGAAGAATTTGTTTAAGTTCCTAAAGAACAACCTGTATCGAGAAATGTAACCAAGAAATCCAGAATACGGTGTCTCTAACCCTGAAGTTGTAAACGGCATCTAAAAATTAAGGAAATAATACTAGAAGTATTACTACCATAGATCTCTCACAATTGAGTGATTTTAGGAACGTCTTGTACTTATATACAGAGCGCAACGTCAAAAGTTCGTTAAATACAAATATTAATATTTGGAATTATATATAAAATAAAGTATGAATATTTATATAAAATACAAATATAAAGAAATGTCTTTGATTAATTATAAACATAGAACACATAGATATGTTGTCCCAGTTCAACAGTGTAACATCTCAAAAATGGTTATTTTGAGTAAAACACAGAATCATAATTAAACATGTCATAAAAACAAGGTGAAACAAATATTTGTAGATATTAAACTTTTGAACTGTAAAATTACCATTTTTTGAGATGCTATACTGTTGAACCGAGACTGCAAATATTGGATATTTTATATATTTAACATAATTAATTTTAAATTTTATTAAATATAAATATTCAGACTAAAAAAATGAGGACTTCCAGTATTTTTTTTTATAAAATGTGAGTGGAAAAAAAGGTACCCAATTCGCCGTTAACACTCATTAATATTATAACGGAAAAAAAAGTCTCACCAAAGAGCGTTGGTAATATCTTCTGTAACGAGTACAAAGTAAGCATTAGTAAGCTGAACCTGAATTAATTCAAAACGAATTTACATGGAAATGACTTATGTGCTCAAATGAAAAATTATAATGCGAAATTGACCTACACTTCCTCTACGCTTTGCTTATAATTCCAGTTCCTACCTAATTGCAATGGCGTCCACATCCAACATTAGCTATGTGAATGATGGATGTAAATGCATATTGGCAGGCGTACTGCAAAAATAAAAAATTACAGTCTTCATGTTCGTGTTCATAATGGATTATTCTTCTCTCTTTTAATTTCATTACTGAAAGGTTGTAATGAAAAAAAAAAATGGTCTTGAATTTAGCTATTCGATTCTCTCAATGACATTTTCCGTTTTAATTATGTTTCGTACTAGTTATTGGAGGAGTTAAAATAATTCATCAATATTCGATTGATAATATTTTCATATAGGAGCTAATTCGAAAATGTAAATATATTATATATTATGAAAGAAAATAATATAATAAAATTTGTTAGTAAATTTGAGTAAAATAAAATTAGTATCTTACTATACAGATAGCTATACTTACTGAGGTCAAGAAGAACAAGAGTTTTCAATTATTTTTCAATTGCCAACGTTTTAACTCACAGGTCTTCATCTGGGCTAAAATAAGAAGATACAAACATGGTAAAAGTAGTAGTAAAACAGTGACCCAAAATAAAAAGCAGGTTAAAGATAAATGCAAAAAATTTCTCAATGAGTAATGAGCGGATTCAATAGAATATATATTATTGAACATATTTGAATTATATATTAATTAACTTATAAGACATAATTTCTGACACTGTAATTAATAATGAAATGATAAATTAATAATATTGAGGCATCATTAAATATTATCGCCAACAATATTATGTACTGAAAGTGACAGTAATTTTGGTAAAGAATCAACTAACAAAAATATCTTGTGAAAAATTAAATTAAAATAAGTGATAACTATTTAGTGAATTAGTAATATAAGGCACATGTATCACTTATCTATTTATATTCTATCTTTATTTAAGTTTTCACAAGAAATTTCTATTAGTTTAAATTTTAAAATCTGTCCCAAACTCCTTTCTGAAAATGTCGCAACTTTTCTAAAACATTATGTAAAATGAAGCGTATCCTTATCGATAAATCGTACATTTATTCAATTTTGTAAAATGAGTTGTTTAATTCACAATACAAGTTTTAAGGATTCGCATATAAAATAATTTCTTGAAATTTTCTGTTCAGGTTGTTGTGGCGTTTTTTTTTTTGTTTTTTTTTCCGATTTTAGATTTCTCGTGGCGTACTATGTTCTAAATCACGACCATTGCCCTCTGACAAGAATTAATTGGAAACATTCAGGATAATCTGGGTTTGTAAAATAAATAAAAAAAGAACATTAAAATCCTACTTTACTACTGAAAGATTTGTTTACAAAAAGGCAAATGTACTTCATGATCAGTGGCAGTGGATTCTTGGGTTTTGTTATAATAACCAGAACAGATGATAATAAAAAATCGGTGGATTTAATGATCCCGTTTTGTGTGGAAGATTCTAAGGTAACTGGCATTTTATTACTGTTTTTATTAAATTTTAAAATTATTTTTATGAATCAATTATATTACAGTAAATCCTTGCAGTCCCATTTTTTCAAATTAATTTACTCGTATTTCATAACTCCAGCATTCAGCCAATTTGATCAATATCAATTTTGATATAATCTCAATTTTTACAATTCACAGTCACGCAAAAACATTCTAAAATTATTACAAACTATTAAAATAACTTATAGTCTTATTTAATATATTAATTAAACTTAAGTCACTCATATCCTTTATTATTATTTTTTTTTATGGAAAATTAAACCTACTACTATTATTAGGTCATTAATTGGTACGTTAAAGGCTGTGACGGTAGTAGTTTAATTTTCATTCAAAAATAATAATAAAATTAATCCTGAATAAAAATTGAGGTTATAAGTTACTAAAGTTAAATAACGATATTAAATAGGAATCAATCATAATAGCCTGGAACGTTTTTCTAAATTATATATATTGCTCTGAGATTATCCTCGAGGCTAAAGAAATCTTCTTTTTATAATTGATGAATATAATCAGTCTCAAACAGTATATATGTATACTGTGATAGAAAATATTTATAAAGGAAGGAGTGAGATATCAGAAAAACATTTAAAAACGAATAAAATATATATCCAACCAGATTTCTCGTAAAATACTCAACCCAGAAGACAGTAAGTAACTCTTCTACCACAATCCTTTACCATCCCTTCAATAGCAAAATAAAACTCTAACTGGTTAATGGACCGCATATATTTTATGAGGTCCTTTAACATATATTGCTGAATTTATAAAAAGGATTTTAATTCTGTATTAGGTCTCACGCCAGGATTTTTAATTATGGATTCAACGTTTCGCCCTCCCACTGTGATTTTTTTTTTCAGAGCTTGGTTTGGTTTAAAAACAGAAAAAAATACTCGAATGAAAGGGGAGATGGAATGGACATGGCATTTTTTCCCTGTCCCATCCCACTGATAAATGAATCTATAAAAGGGTATTTAGACCTCACAGTTAATTAATTTAGATCCCCCTGAAACTCCCCTGATGTATTCAATTCACACGGCACAAAATATATCAGACTCTTTCAACTTAAATTTATACTTTTCCAGGACAGGATCGATGTTAAATATTTGTTGCAGTTTGAAGAATGAGGTCTCGTCTCTGCCCACATTTTCCTCATAAAATAATGTCTAAAATAATTTTTCACCATTTTCCATTGTTGGATATTGTCGTGCATGACACTGTCTTCTTTTCATCATGTATGAATTTCAATAAATTCAATAGAATTGGAATATAGAATTTCTATATGAATATTTGAAAAGTAAAAACACTAATTAATTCAGTGGTGCTGTCTAAATATATTGAATTCTTAGAGCATACTGGGGAAACCATAACAATTATTTAATTTTGTTGGTGTTGTTTTTTCATATGTATTTATTTGGCCAACTTTTTGTTTTTTGTTTAGTTTACTAGTTATATGGATAATTTATATTTAAACAACTTGTTATTTAAGAAACAAAAACCTGTCTATTCCTGTACTAAAATATTATTTCAAGTAAAAAAATATAATAATCATAATTAATTTTAAGATGGGCGGAATAATTTTGGTTTGAATTCAGCTGCTTTTTACCTGAAATATTATCAAACAACAAAGAGTAAAATTTTTAGGTTTGTATTCTATACAGAACAATACCGTAAAAGTAGGGTTGAATTTTAATCAAACTTTCGTACTGGTTCAAGGTTTGCGCTCAAGAGTTAACAATTTGTGTATGAATTGATACACATATATTGAAACACTCTGCATAGTGAAGAGAGAACTGCATATTGAGAGTCTCGGCGCTTTTCTTCAACTCCTGCTATTTTTCTCGATAAATTATTTCGGTTTTGTGAAACTTCAAAATGAGTTAGAGGGTTAAAAATCTGATGTAAATTGAGTTAGTATGGGAATTCACGATTTTGTGTTAAATGTAAAATGTTTTACCCTGTCAAATGTTATAGGTATAGGATTGTGAAGTAGCCCTTTGTAAAGTCATGTTAAATGTTAAATGCATAAGAGCTCCTAGCGGATTTTTTTGACCAACTTGTTTTATAACCTTCCCTTCCAAAACATCATGTTATTGTTTGCTTCTAAGTTTTGATTAAAGTAATTTATTACAACATACCTAAATTGAGTTTAAAGTGGAAGTTGTGTAAACGCTTGGCTACTGAATACGTCTTGTTAATCTTTTATGAGGAAGAGAATCAAGCTGAGCTAATAGACAACTGTCATTACATTATTATCATTGTCATCCATTGCTTTATTAGTTATAAAAACATCCAAAACAATACTAACACAATCAAAACACAAACTACTAACACAACAAATAAAACGATGATGAGTTCAGCTGGTCTGTTGCGTGACGTCATTCTCCATTTAACAGACCTAGAACAGAATCTCAATTCATGTTATATCGTTTTAACATGGTAAAAGAAGGAAATATTTCTCCATTTAACATAAGTTTTTCCATTAAACACGCTTTAACATGTTAAACTAAAATTATGAATACTCCTTAGTGTTAGGAAATTTCTTTCGTTATGACAAAAAAATTATCTCGATTTTTTTCAACCCTCTCTCACCATTTTTAAGATTTAATGAAATATATAAATCACTTTTCATCCAAATATAAATCAATGAGAAAATACCGCTGATGATGATGGCACTCTCAGGTGTTCATAATTTTTTTTTTGTAGTTGTATAATTTTAACAGCGTCAAAGTATCAAGGTCTATAAAAATACTGCAATTGCTAATACGAACGAGGAACGTTTACAATAATAAAGAGACCAGTCCGAACGTGTGGAAAGTTCTGTTTGATGGGCCCTAAAGCTATGGGTAGGGGACACGAAGCGGGTTGTTAAAAGGTTTATGAGCGCTATGATTGGCTGACTGTACTGAAAATTCAGCCTATCACACTACATTTCATTTTTTAATAAACAGTAAGGTTCTGTTCTTATCAGGAGCAACGGTAATGTTTTGTTCGTAATTATAATTGATAGGCGTAAAAAAACTATAATTAATAATCAAGCAACGCTGTGATAATCCAGACATGATCAGGACTCAATTGTATTTGGTCTCATCGAGCCAGGTCAGAGATAACAAATATGGCATCAATATTTTAATACACGTTGTTGATAAATCAATTTTCTTAGTAGTAAAAATAAAAACAGTTATGGAACTTTTGATGATAAATTTTTAAAATTAAAAAGAAA
>NW_027115142.1:1056231-1081523 GCF_000696795.3 Halyomorpha halys
TATTATTTTGTACAGTTGTAAATTACATTAAATAAATAATTAAAAAAAAAATTATGAATGTATCTTTCTTTTCCAAATAAAAAAGGGCTTAAAATTTACATTATGTTCTCGCAAACAATTCTGCCTCAATATATATATATATATATATATATATATAGATTTTGTTTGTCATATCGCAAAATAGTTTGGGGGTAAAATCTAGGATGGTTTAAAATTAGGATGGTTTCTTACTGCATATTATAATAATCATAATGTTTTTTGGAAGATGATAGATGACCGTATGAAGTAGGAAATAGGAAAATAGTCCGGGTGACAGTCAATAAAGGTATCAATATGGTAAAAGAAAACCATTTATGGTTAACCAATTTTTCGTCCCACTTTACAGGGCTTCGTCAGGACTGAAACAGAAATGTCAACTTTCAACTGTTTCAATCTGTCATCCCTAACGAAGCCCTGCAAAGTGGGACGAAAAATTGGTTAACCATAAATGGTTTTCTTTTTACTATTTTGATGCCTTTATTCACCGCCACCCGGTCTTTCTTCTTACAACATAATTTTTTTTCTTTTTATTTTTTCCGCGTTATTCAGATCGAAAAGTAAATTAATAAACTAAGGAAAAATCAAAATAAAAAGGAACAAAAAAAAATCAATTAAATGTCTTATATAATCATTCATCAATTCATGCCTGGGAGGAATTAGAGAATAGATCATAAGGAATGGTCATCAATGATACTACATTTGAGAATTCTATTCCAAATGTCTCAACACACTTTAACTTATTTCTATCAGTAAGATTGTATTCCTAATGGGTAAAAATTAGGTATATAAGGTGGAAAAGGGACATATGGGAAGTGGTAAGAGCAAGACGTTTCTAGCAATTGGCAAAGCCTAAAATTATATGAACGTGCTGAACAGAATCAAGTTTTGAAGTATGGGAAATTAATATCTTCGACATGTGGGGAATCAATTTCCCCATAAAAGGGAGAAAGTAGTTAGAGCTCTCTTAGAAGGGGTTGTTGAAAAAAAGTGATAGCCGTAAGTACTTGAGCCATGTCCTGCCCTAGAGGGTTTAGGTCGTTTGTCCCCTTTTCAGAGTTGCGTTTTTTTGGTATTTGATTTTTAGATAAGTAATTAAACCATTAATTTAAAATCTTATATTAATATATAATGGAGATTATGGAACCAAAAGTACAATATGGTAACTACCGTCCAAATCATCCACTCACCAACGCACAGTGTGATAAATAATGGATCTAGAAGTTAAAAAGTTAAAAATTAAGATTGATATTATAATGAGGAGTGTATTTCTACCATTAAATAGAATTCTAATTAGTTAGAAAAGACATGAATATTCCGAGAGTAAATGTCAACACAAAACTTGACAACATTTAACTAATACCTTTTCAATTCTCTCATAGCTAAGGGATAAGTTAGTTCGTTCATTCTTTTAGCAGCAAAGAGAGATTTAGTTATTTTTTTCTATTCCATGATGAAACATAATAAACAAGGCAAATACTAATATTGTTTTTTTTCTAATTTTAGGCTAGTTTAGTTCAAAATCTAATTCAATCAACATTGTTCACCTATACAAAAACTGTTCTACATTTTAGTTTTTATTTTTGTTTTACATTCTAATTTTTAGAGTTTTGACGCATATAAACATGAGATATAGATTTTGAGTCTTTTTGTGTAGTAACATTGGAATTTAATAATTGTAGAACTAAAGAATTTAATAATGTAGAACTTAACCCTTAGGTTCATGTCCGTTTAATTGTAGTAACAGTAATTGTATTTCTTGTGGAATACTCGTGATTTTGAAAAACTGACATTAACTTAAGCATTGAAGGCAAGAGTCCCCATAGTTTTTACTATGGAGAAAACTGAACTTTATAACTTTATTAGGTTTACAACAGAAAATGTTAATCTGGAAAAAAATCCGCCACCGTTTTGGTAGACCAATTAGACTTTCTAACTTATTTTATTTTTATCAGTCTTGTAGCAACACTGCTACTATTTGAAGATTACTGGATTACTTCCTAGACCGCCAGACCGTTAAGGGCCAAACCTGGCGCAACCTAACAGTTAAGACGCCAACTACAATCATCAGGCGAATGTGTGATTTATATATGAATTATTTCTTTTTATACTTTAATTTTCTACTTGTAATAATCTTGTAGTATAACGTCGCTGTTAAGCGTTAAGCCACCTCAATTCGACTTAGTCTCCTTGTCGGAAAGCTTAACTAAAAAAAAATAAATAAAACAATAAACTCGGATAGAAAAATTCATTTATATATTAAATACAAACCAATACATAACTTTAAAAAAAAGTAGAGAAACTTCCCAAATAATAGAGAACCCAGTTAAAAATTTTAAACAAATTATTCTTTTGAAGCAAATTACAATAAAACAAAAATTGCGAATTGATGAACTCCGATGGGTCGGGGTCTTGAAGTCCGTTCCGAAAGGTCGGAGACGATAATCTCAATCCACGTCGGTGGGCCCACACGTCGAAGCGGCGCTTTGCTGATCTCACCCAGCAAGGTCTGGTGACGAGTACAGCGACTGGGCAACTGTACTTAAATAGTCGACGGGGTGACTGTACCATGGCTACTGACCTTAGGCCACCACTTGTAGTATTGTTGTGGCAAATAATCCTACTGGCCGGTATTTTACCATATAAACACTACCACAAGTATAATTCCCTTCATTTAAACAAAATATACTTCTAACCAAGATACAAAATAAATAAAGCAATTAAATTTATTTATTGCCTAATTAAAATATTTATATTTTAATATACATGGCGTTAACCATGTATTATTTTAATTAATAAAGATTACAATAAAATTTTCTGATCTCCTGATAGCTTCTTACATGCAGCTCCTTTCAACAATATTTTTAAGTCCAAATAGATCACTAGGGCAATTGTAGCAACCGCCTTTAATCCGCCTCACGGATTCAACTCCTTAAGAGGCAGTGAGTAATAATATACATTAGTCAATCAGGATATTCAAACTCTATTTTTGGAAAACAAACTTGTATTATTATTCAACCTTGCCTTCTCGGGATTTCTCTTCTTTCCGATACCTTTTCAGGACGAACATTCCATTCTGTCTCCGTCCTTTCGGCTACCATCTGGACTGTAAGCGGATACCTTACAGAGAGTAGTATCAGTTCTTCCTAGGGTCTAAAGCGAATATCTTACAGAGTGGAGTTTCCATCCTGTGAAGATTTACGGCGAATACCCCAAAAATTCGCTAATCATCCTGTCAATTCATCTCTTTTCCAGCTTACCTTACCTATTTGAACATGTAATACCGAGTTCCTCCGATGTAAAGAACCTCAGCTCTCAAATTGGGGCTAGGACTAATAATTCTCATTCCCTAGACAGCCCTAAAGAATATTATTAACATATACGATCATGTGCCCTTCTATATGGCCTCACCTTCGTGAATTTGGCGACACTGACTAAGTATTTTGTATTACTAATTGGACATGACACTCAAAATGAGCAAGGAAGTAAATTCAGACATTCTGGGATAATGTTTCGTACAATCAATAACGCCAACATAGTTTGGTGTTTTATTTTATTGTTAATGAAATAGAAACAAATATGGTTGTAACATTTGATGCGCTTTAAAAATCATTTAATGACATTTTTTATCAATTAAAAAATAGTCTGAGTTAGAAGAAAATTTATTATCAGAACGTAGCTTGCAGATTTTTGTGCCACTAGGTTCCTAATTAGCCACAATGTGCTGCATTTCAGTCTACCTCTCCGAAGTTTCCAATCGGCTTACAATTAATTAATTTTTAGGGATTCGAGTTGAAAATTGATAGAATATTAGTTATCATACTATTCCTCACCCCTTACATCAGTCATTACATTTTTTTTGTGATTGAAGATTCTTTGAAGAATTTTCACGTTAAAATTCTTAGGACGTTATAGTGCGGTTTAATCAGCGGTATGAATTTAAAACTGAGCATTCTTGGTTGTATGAAGCACGGGATTAATACCTCCACTCCCGCGGCAGATAGGATCGGGAGATTTGAATTTCATGAACTGATAAAGCTGTAATTCTTTCGCCATTCATTCATGCTAATATTTACTTTTGTTCCACAGCTAGTAGAAAACCACACTTGTTAGTCGTTTCTTGTTTAAATTAACAAAAGAATACTAAAGGTTTGCGTGCCGATTTTAAAAACCAACTTCTCTCATTGCATGACGGCTTAAATCTGTTCTAAGGCCTTGGGGCTAGGATAAAATCAGTCTAAAACAGAGCGATATCATTAGTAATAGGTTTTATCAAATTTTGTTATTAAAATTTTTAGTGACCTAATCAAGATTATTTAAAGATTCTGATTTATAGTTGTTACTAAATTAAACCGCATTACTTTATCTTCAAGGTTTAAAGTCTTGAGGCCCTAAATCAGAAAATAGTTCTATCCCTTCTACAATAATTTTATGGAAGAACGTATTTTGAAAATAATACCTTCAGTCATACGCTATTTAATTTTCATTCTTACATTATTTTGCATTTGATAACATTATTTAATATAGTGGATATACTGGAATTACAGATTTACTTGCGATAAAAAAATAAAAATAAAATTTATAATTATGAGAGATAGTTGACCGTGGATGACTTACGAGGAGAAGATGGTTGAGGGTGCGGTCAAAATGAAACACAAATAAGTTGGTGTAATTTAATTGTGCCAACGTTTCGGCTAGAGTTTCTAGCCTTCTTCGGGGCTAAGAACAGAACAAGATAACAACCACAATAAGTATAGAAAATAAAAAATAAAATATAAACAGAATGACATAAAATGAATAATTTTACAGAATAGAATTTATAAAATGAAGTGATGAGAGAAGTGGGAAATAAAATGTATACATAGGTAATTGAAAAAGTGGGGAAATAAAATAAAAAATAATTTATATAATGCAAAGAAGTATGAACATATTAGTAATTAATAATTTAAAAATTGAAACATGGAAAGAAAAAGAAAATTGAGAGAGAGAGAAAATATATGTAACCATAATAATTGATAAAGATGGAAAATATAAGTAAAGTTTAACAAAAGAAATGAATAGAAGAAAAACAAAATTTTTTTTGTACAACAATAATAATATAGTGAACATAACTAATACCGTAGGTAAGGAAAATGGAGAAAAGTGGAGAAAAGAAGGGGTGGTAAAATAAAGAAAGGAAAAAAAAAAGAATAAAACGAACCTGTTAGCTTGAAAATCAAACGTCTAATGGAATGCTGCGCCGATAACGGCCAAACTCCGAATTAAAAATGCCGTAACAAGAATGACTAAGTGTTAAAAATAAAATTTAGGTTTGTTTCTTATACCTCTGTATTTAACCTGTTGTCGAATTTTTTAACACATTATCCAAATCATCAAATCCTTTTTTGTAGGCGAATATACTTCACCATTTATGCATGGTCATCTGAAAAAAAAATTAAAACTTTTAGTGCTTAAATATTTTTTATTTAATGTTTAAAATAATTTTAATAGAGATATATTAGTTACTCTCCAAAGTACAATGGAGTAAAAAGTGCAAGAGGCTCCGTTTTATTTAATTGTCGTTGTTAAAAAAACTTTCCTCACCATCCTTCCCTCCAAATTTTTTTTAAACATTTATCATCCTTCTTATATTTTTTACAAACAATTACAATACAGTAATAATATAAACGTCTTTTTGCCACGTTACATAGGGACATTTGTGTAATAATAGAGAGTAATTGTCAATAATAGTACGTATGTAAGTATATCGAACTTGTATAGAGAATCCATCTATAAATATATTATGTATATGTAAGTTTTTTTTATTTTAATTTATATTTTATATATATTCCTTTTTTTTCTTATTTTCTAATAATTGCTCTATCTGGAAATTATATTTTTTCTATATTTGTAAAGGGTACATAGTAACAAATAACCAACATGGTGGATATATAAATATGTAAAATGTCATATCTTATCTTTGCTGCTTAATCATTTTTAAAAAACGAAACATAAACATCGGAAGTTTTTTAACGCGACTCCCGGACTCCATTTCTTATTATGTAAATCTGAGAAACTAATGTTTCCTGTTATAGAGGATGAAAATCATCTGATACATTTTTCGTTATTTGCTTGTCTCTTTCTTTTAAATTATCAACGTTCTTTGACAGATTATGGATGAATGCGGTAAATTTTTTTTAACTTTTGGTATTATAGGTATATCTATATATAGCAGGAAAAATTGTGATAACGATAAATATTTTTTAAGCATTTGTATTTCTTGTAAAACAATGCTGAACCAATTAAAAATATTATATAATATATATTAAATCTGCCTCCTATGCCATTGGTTAAATAAAATTGTCATAACTCTTTTCATATTTTTCAGAACCATTCTCAGATGTATATTTTAAGTGAAATAAAAATATCTGCCAAGTAGATGGGTCAGCATAGCATCCTCGCTATTTTCATTTTTTTTTTTCGTAATTTTCTTTTCAAAAAATTGCTCAACATGAAAATTATCCTTGTAAATTTCAATCGCATACATTATTAACAACATTTCAAAGTTATTGATTTTTCGTTTCAGAATAAAATCTATAAGATGACCATTTGTTAAAACAAGTGTGTATCCGGGAAATTAATTTTTTGAATTGGTAAGTGAATTAGACGCCTTTAAGGTAAATTAAGTTCGATTCCTCACTCTAATTAGGATATTTATTGGAGAAAAACACGCGCACCTGCCAATAAAAAGATACGCCCTAAACGGCATTGTTTTTATTATACCTTTGAATTATGGATTATATAAAAATAAATTTATTCACGTTCTAAAGAAATGTATATTTAATTTTTTTTATTTGTATTAATTTATTTTAATATATTGTATGTCCGTTTTGGCGCCCTTCAAAAGTATATATATTAATTGTAACCAATAGAAAATTTATTGAAAACAGACACATCGATTTAATTGAATTTCTGTGAAAGTATAGTGTGTTTTAATCCTGAAAGTGATGACTTAAATTCTGAATAAACTTAAATAAAGCATTTGAAGTATTGTTTTTTGATATCTGTGTGTTTCTTTTTTTTATTTTTGTAATTATTTCCAATTGTATTTATTTCTACATCCTTCTTGATATATAATTAATATAATATATATTAATGTTAATTATTTCTTGTCATCTTTGCTATATAGTGAGTTAATGGTTACAGATTACTTGTTTGAGGCAGTCTAACGAAATGACATTCGGTATGAATACGACAGAGGCTTTTATTATCATATCCTTAGCTGAAAAAGTGAATTGGACTTCTAAGATGACGTTATTTAAACTATATTTAAATCAAAATTTTTGATTCTGGAATTGACCATATAAACATCCTATGTATCTACTAATTTATTTTTTTAAAAAATGAATTCTAATTAAAATGAAAATCCACTTATTACAATCTTTGAGCGGATACGCATGATAGTGGCTTATTGAGAATGAAGTTTTACTTATTAACTTGAATGATATACACTGTATATGCAGTAATTTATTATCTAAATATGCCACTTTTATTCTTACTGGTTCATATAATGCTATTTTTTAAAAATATCATTTGCTTCAGGTTGGCACCCATAAATATACGGTTTAATGAAGGAGGAAATAACTAAATGTTCTGTTAAATTTAATAACTTCCTTTAGTCTCTTGAATCGTGACACACTAAAGCTTCTTTTTCATGTATAAGACAGCTGCATATATTGTACCATGTCTTCTTTACCATGTCTTCTCTTCAGTTAGTTGGTGGTAACTTTTAAAAATAATCATGAAGTTATTATTATTTGAAATGTACTTATCGATAAAGCACCAGTAATCCTGTTATGTAATGAAGTAAATAGATTTATTACGATAATGCAGTTTCATGGTCCCACTTTAATTATTATTTTTTAATTGAAAGAAAACACGAAATTTGTGTTTCGATTAAACATTCCGCGCTGTTTCAGTTTCACCACGATGACCCGTATTTTTATAATTACTTGTTAAAGGTAGAGAGGTCTTGGTGATCCTGTTGTTATTTGTGTGTTTTATGGTCCAATTATACCGATAATGAGAACTTTATTTCCTGGATATGCTTTACAATGTAAAAATTGCTTTGAAATTATTAGTTTCTCAGTGCTTCCACCTCTACACACGGGCTTTTGTTGGCTGTCCATTACAGGTAAGAGATTCTGGTCAAGATAATAAAACTGATACGTGAACCGTGATAAAGAGCGAACAGGAAACTATAAAAGGCTCTACATCTACATCCTTTTTGTATAGAATTTTTTACTCTTGCCGTAACCATTATTTAATTAGGATCTGTTAATCGAACTATCTGTTCAGTTTTTCAATGAGGTGAATGTATGACATATGGTGGGATGAAATTCGTGTATTCAATTTTTAAACCACAAATACAACTCGCACTTTAATCGTTAATTTTTTTATGAACTAATGCATCACAAACACTACAGGCACACATAACATCTATTAAAGAATGGTGCAAAAACTGGAGAATCAAAATTAATCCTGACAAATCCCACCAGATCACCTTTACTCTCCGTCGTAAACCTCTGCCCTCCTTTCTAAATACAACACTAATGCCTGTTGAACAGATTCGATACTTAGGACTCCATCTTGACAAGAAACTTACTTGGAATCCACACACAAGACTGAAACGACAAGAAACTGCTCGTAGATTCCGATTGCTACAACACTTACTTGACAAACGCTCTACACTTCCCATTCACTAAAAAAAATTATTTTACACTATGATAATCAGACCAATTTGGACATATGGAATTGAGCTCTGGGGCTTCACCAAACCATCAAATTCTTTCCACATCCAATCGTTACAATCCAAAATCCTACGTAAAATCCTTGATGCTCCTTATTACATCACAAATAAACTCATTCACAAAGACCTTAACATCCAATTCGTTGCAAATTTGGCCCAAAACTTTTCATTCCAAACTCCTTAACCATCCTAACCCATTAATTCTTAATCTTTCATCCTTAACAATCCCTGATAATCCTCCGAGGCGTCTGAAAAGAAAATGGCCACGGGACCTTCTAATTTAAATTAATGTTTGAAGTACCACCAATGGGTGGTTCCTTCCCAAGATTTTCAAGTGTATATGAAAAATACTACATATTTACCTATTCTATTATTTTGTACAGTTGTAAATTACATTAAATAAATAATTAAAAAAAAAATTATGAATGTATCTTTCTTTTCCAAATAAAAAAGGGCTTAAAATTTACATTATGTTCTCGCAAACAATTCTGCCTCAATATATATATATATATATATATATATATATATATATTGAGGCAGAATTGTTTGCGAGAACATGATGTAAATTTTAATCATATATATATATATGAATCAATAAACTCATCTACAAACGGACTGCATCAAACAGAGATTGTTTCTGTTCAATCCTGGGATTTAAAACATTATTTCTTAATGTTGGTAATACATGTGACCCTAGTTCGAACCATATACCGCTGAAAAGTTTGGAAAATATAACTTGATTCAATTTGATAGCTTCTACCATTGATAGATTGTTGATAAATATTACCTTTCGAGCCATATAGCCAGAGCCATATGTATATTTGTGAATCCTCAAGCATCAACGAATCGTCCAATGACTTCATCTCACCAATGTTATGTTTAATTTCCTTTTTGGATTTTCTATATATTACCTGAAAGAGAATTGGCCAGATTATATATTTGAGTCTAGGTTTAAAAATTTTCTTTGTCAAGTCTTACAATTAATACATTAAAAATAAAGTAAGAAATGATCTGCGAGAGGGGGTAGCACATAACGGCAGGAGTGAAGAACACTTTTAAGTGTAACTTATTTTATTTTAAAAACATTTCGGTCTGAATTGAAATTATTTATAAAAGTATAAATACTGTTATTAAGTTATTTACATGTATGTACAAGTCTGAATTCCATACTTTTTTTCTTATTTTATAATTTTCATTCTGTTCATACTGTCCAAGAGCGTACCCAGGATCAAAACTAGGCGGAGGGGAAGCCATAATCAATTAGGTGGTGACGTTTTAGTGTAGAAATGGTGAATGAAACCAAAATTATATGTAATTTTCGCATTGCTTGATTAATTATTACTACATTATTCAATATACCTGCTAAAAATAAAAACTTTTCAATCATAATTTTGAAGACTGGCAACGAACTCACCACTCTACGTTTCAAACGAGACCATTCACACCGACCTACGCATTCCAACTGTTACGGACCACATTCATATGACTTACAAACGGTTTCACAACACGCTTCATGGACATTTCAATACATTTATACGAAAGATAGCAACACATGACATTCCTGACCTAACTCGGCGTAGGCTGAAGAGGAGTTGGGTGCGGGACCTCCTAGTGTAATAAAATAATTCACTAAACGTCAGAAGGATGCACCTCTGGGTGCTATCTCCCTCATGCCAACTCATGCCATGCCTCTGGAAAGAACATCTCATTTGCTGGTTACTTTACAACCAGCTTTTAATTTCAGACGTAAATAAAAAAATTAAAGATAAAAAAAATTATTACAACTTACGTTTGCTGGAGAAAAAATATTTTTTATTAAATTAATATTTTTTTTTTAACTTCTTGGTGGGAGGGGTACTGGGTACGCTCATGTTTTTGTCATCATATTTTTCTTGTTATACTGTTTTTATTTTTGTTCTAACATTGTCGTTATTTAGTATGCACTTAGCCTTGAAAAAGATTAAAATTAAAGCCGAAACGTCAATACGATACAAATGTATCACTTATTATTGTTCTTCACTCCTTCGTACTCCCCTCTTCCCTCCGACCGTCTTCTCCTTATGTTAATACACATAAAAAATAAAATAGATAATAAACCATCTCTGATTATAATGTACTGTTTTCGCCAGGAATTCAAATAGGAATTCCCTTGCAGTAAATATTCATTTCTGGATGACAATGCGGGACAGTTTCTGGTATTGCTGGATTAGCCTAATAAACAATGTAGGAAACTGCCTACAGCCCTCGCGCCTTCTAGGGAACCATAGGATATTAGAAAATTAGTATTTTTATTTTGTTTCCCAAAGATTTTCGTTACTTTTTTATAGGAATTTTAAATTATTAGCTATTAAGAAATGATTTTTTTTTTACAGTAATAAAATTGGATTGCTGACAAGCACTAACAAAGTTTTCTATTAAAAGTATATCAACCCACCTCTCAAAAATTCTTTTTTTTTACAAATAAAAAATCTATAACTCAAACTTTCACAATTTATTTGAAAATTTGAATTTTCTTTATCAAATAGGTAGTAAAAATTGATATTTTCGTAAAACCCAAATAAAACGATACCAATTTATTTATAAAAATTTTCCAAAAATGGATATATTAGCTTTTTATAGAAAATGTCTCAACTGTCCTGAATATAACTGTTCAACCCGGAATTGTTTGAATATAATTTCAGAACGCAATCCAAATTCACTGCAACCGCTTTTATTGCTATAGTTGGCTTAATTCATTACTTTCTGTAAGGTTTTGCGTCATAAACTAGTCAATTCAAATCTCGTAGAGGCGTTCCGAAATTCCCTAAACTTAGAGGCCTCTATGTGACAAACCTTTGTTTTCGTGTTCATTAACTTTCCTCGTTAGTTTATGATCTCAAGATGGCTGAATACATATGAATTGTTATATTAGTTCTCAACAAAAAGTTTCACTATAGTTCATGTAAGTTTCTTTATAACGATAAATATTCGTTAGACCAACTCTTCCAGAAGAGGAATGCCTGTGATGATCTGATATTTTCAGGAATCCACAGCAGAACCTGGTATTCGTGCTGTTCTCCATAAATCTAGCTAGCATATTCATGATTACTCGCGGACAAGATAAGACATGAGAATTATTCGGACAGTACTGAAGGCGCAGCGAATTCATGCTCTGCCTTGTTAAAACCCGATCCCTAATTACAGGTCCGCATTGAACCAATGGACGAGCTGAATTTACATCGGCTATCTTGCCTGTCTAGCAGGATTTATAATAGTAAGGTGTAAATAGTAGGGTGGAGGTGGCTATCTCCATTACCTCGTAGCCCAGATGTCTTCACCAAATGTTATTCCTAATCGCCCTATCTTTGTCTTTCCTAGGGGTTGATTTCGTTTGTTCTTTAATTGAGGTTCTGTCCTGGTCGGCTTACAACAAATGTGGTATTCAAAAGAGTAACGGTATATATTGATTACTATACCTTATTTTCGTTTAGTGATCTTGATTAGTTCTAATTTGAAATATGGTAGAACCCCGCATAACCGGACGAGTATAAGTAGTACCGAAAAGAAAAACATAAACAAAACGTTAAAAAAATAAATTACTATTTATAGGTGCTATTATAAAATTAAACATCGGTTTATGCACTAATATTAAATAATGCAACGAAAGACATTTATATTTTAAGCCATATAATTTTTTTAAAATAAATTTCCCTTCATTATATGAGGAATAGGGTGAAAAAGCAGGCAATATCACTTTTTTTTTTCAAAATTGAATATAAAAATATTTGAAGGGTAGTTACATATTTCTATAAAATTGACCATGCAAAAAACAAATAAAAACGGTTGTAAACCTGTTAAAATGCGTTCGAAAAATACCTACGAGGGAAAAACATGCTATGTCCACAAAGTGACAAATTTTCAACAAAGGAGACATTCAAATTAATAATCATGTTGCCTGATAACACAAAAAACGGAAACAGCATTTTATAGGAATAGTCTAAATTTAAATTTAATTTTTCTTGTTGTTAATTATTTTTTTTAATTTCCAATGGATTTCATGGATTAGTATTAATATAATCTACATATTAGGATTTGTAAGGAATTTACTTGAGGTTTATTTCTCTTTTAAATCCGATAAATTAACCGGCTGTCCCATATTTTACAAGATATACTTTTTTTATTTATTGATAGATATTACAATCTGCAACACAGTTGTAGGCAATAGGTAATAGTGATGAATGATCACATTCATACTAAAATAAATAAAAATAAGAATAAAAATAAATAAATAAATGAAAAAGAAAAAAAACCTCTCTTAAAATATATACAAATAGAAGGATAAACAACATGAACATAATCAAACTATGTGTATGAAAAAAAAAAAACATAATGATAAAATAATACAATATCTAGTCACATTAACACTCTTATATACAATTTTTACACAATTGACCCCGAGCCCACTCTATCCCCCACGTGTGAGGGGTAGAGCAGAGCTCAAAAGATCCCAGTGCATCCCTCTCGCCGCATCACGTGCGGTAGTGAGCCAGTGGAGGCTGAGCAAGTACGCGTTGTTAACAGTTGTGTTACTTGGTTATACTTCCACGCCAAGGGGCATCAAAATTGGAAGAGAAAGAATAGAAGAAGATACTAGATTATCACGAGGGAAGCGGAATTTTTTCAAAAACGTTTAAATAATATTTAATGTAATTTTCTTTAGAATAAATTATTTTATTTCATAATAGCTAAACCTAATACTGTTAATAAGTAATAATAAAAAATATAAAATTAAACGGTAAAAAGGTTTTGGATTGCAAAGACTCGAGATTGTGGTCGACATGTGATCAGTAAGCAATATTACTAATTGCCTTAAAATGATAGATTATATAATATTATATATAATATAATAATTATATAGCATAATTATATAATATTAACTTTTAAAACAATAAAAATATTCTTTATCAAGTTTTGAAAATAAAATCTGCACCACTATAACTCGTAAAAGGGTATTGCATATGATAGTTGATAAATATAACTGTTTCTTAAGAAAAAATTGTACATCGATATGATCTCGTTAGAATGAATTTTAATAATAAAGTTTTTAATTATAATTTAATAAAATAATTTATCTTTATCTACTATTAATTAAAACAATTTTTATTATTTTTACCGTTTAACGTCAGATGTATTAAAAACATTGACATTTACTAAGTACTTTATTTGTTATTAAGTATTAGTCAAATTTGAGTTAATCTTTTTATTTATTTTTCTAGTTATGTTAGTATAAATTTTAACATTTTGAATCTTTACCAAAGTCATAAATTCAATGGATGGTATTCCTTCTTGGCTTCCTCCCGAACCCAAGTTCAAGTCCGGCTGCGACATATAATTATTTATCCTGTTTTGTTAGCCGTGGGTTGGTAGATCCTCTTGGAGCACACCCAGCCTTTAGAAAATAGGTACACTTTAATTGAGAGACCTGAAAAACCTGGTGGTTGAGCACGATCCTAACTTAATCACCTTCCTGCAGAACCGTTGATTTATTATAGTATTTGCTTACAATGTAGTGAGCCCTCACTCTTCATGGGTTGTAGTGGTACAAGTTTTTTTTTTTTTTTTTCTTTAATATTTATTTATTGCTATTTACAACTATACATTACAATACATTTAGTAAATCTGATCCAAGTTAAATTGGAGTGTTACAGGCGTGTAGAGAAACTACCCATTGATAGCACTCTAATGATATTTTACATTAACTGGTCTCGTGGCCATCTTCTTTTCAGGCGCCTCGGAGGATTGTCAGGAATGGAAAAGGATGCTAGATTAGAAACTAGGGGGTTTGAGTGGTTAGAGAGTTTATAATGGAAGGAGTGATATCTGGTTCGGGCTAGATCGGTTACATAGGGAAATTAAGGTCTTTATGTATGATTTTATTTGTGACAAAGTAAGGAGCATTGAGGATTTTGGATTGTAGGGATTGAATACGAGAGGAATTCGAAGCCCCAAACCTCAACTCCATATGTCCAGATTGGCCTTATTACAGTCGTGTAGATTAGTCTTTTGTAATGTGTTGGAAGTTTAGACCGTTTGTCTAGTAAGTGCTGTAATAGTCGAAACCGACGTGCAGTTTCCTGTCTTTTCAGTGGTGTGAGGATTCCAGGTTAATCGTTTGTCCAAATGTAGTCCAAGGTAACGGATCTGTTTGACAGGGGTAAGAGTAACATCATTAAATGAAACTGTAGGTTTACGACGAAGAGTAAAGGTGATTTGATGGGATTTGTTGGAATTTATCTTAATCCTCCAATTACGACACCAATCTTCGAGGGCTGTGATATGGGATTGGAGATTTTGGGATACAATTAATGGGTTATTATTAACAGCGAGCACACATGTGTCATCGGCATACATAGTGTTAGGATTGGTTGGAATGTCAGCGGTATAGACGGTGTAAAGGATGGGACCAAGGATACTACCTTGAGGAGTGTTACAAGTTAAAATGGGCTATTTTTAACATTATTTATTTCTTATATTTGTGATTATTAGATTTATTGACGATTTCCTTTCATAATCCGGAGGGCTAATGTCATGCATCATTTTAAAACCACCCATATTATGCTTCTTAACAGAAGTATGGGTGTCTAAAAAAGACTGAGTAGGTATTAAGTTGAAAATATTTTAGAGGGGATTAGAGTATTTAGCGTCATATAGAGAAAAATATTGAGATATTATTAAAAATGTTTTCTATAAACGAGCTGTTGAATTGAGTTATAAATTATTAAATGTGTTCGTAAACGTCAGAGGAGGCGAAGAGACTAGTTCTTTTTTCTAAAAAAAACACTTAAGTCTAATTTAAATATTGTAATCCGGCCGTTTCACCGCGTCGTGTCCCTCTGCCGTTGCCTTGAAGCCTGTTATAAAATGGTAATGATTGTTATTGGTACTTTGATTATATGCTATTATCCACCATTCAATAGGAAGTTGATCAAAAATCAACATGACTACGATTTGTTCGTTAGTACTCGGAGAATCTGATGCTATTCATAGAGCTAATATCCTTTAAACGCATAAATGGAGAATCAGCGTCGGGCATTAGTTAATTTTAAACCTTTATATAACACGAATATTAATTTAGATTAATAAAATGCCAATTTAATCTTTAATTGAGTGCTGAATTAATTAATTTTTCTTTAAACTGCTTCTCATTATAGTTCATTACTTTGTTATTAGCGCTGGAATAGCATAATTAATCTGAAATTTTCATTAAATAAAATGAAACCGGCATTTAGGTTTGAAATTAACTTTAAATACTTCCCTAAAACAATCATAATATTTAAAGAATTTATTTGTGCTTGCCCTTTCAAATCATTATGTTTTATTTAGGTTCTCAACCATTTTCTTTTAAATAATTATATTGAAAAAAAACTAAGGATTTGAAAGGTTTTAGGTAATGGTATTGGTAAAAATTAGTCCATGAAAGTAATTAGAAGACCACAGCTGAACTCTTAAAAACAGGAGTAATACAAATTATTGACTGATTTTCTTCTTCTTAAATATATTGTAATTCATATATATATTTTTTTTTTTTTTGACTTGATCCTTCAGTTCAGTGGGTATAATGTGGTGACTGGCGGTTAGATGAATGCATCATCTCTATTTATAACCTTTTATCAAGAATCCGTATTTCTTACTATGAACTGAATATTAGTCCTAAATTGGGCTAATGTTTATGAAGCTATTTTTTTCTCTTTTTATCACAGAATTTTTATGAATGAGCAACATTAAATTTCTCAAAACGTTTAGAATACGGAATAATGATGTGATTAATATGAATATGATTAATGGCATATTTGGCCATATTATGGCATATTTGGTCAGTATAAAAATTTTCCTTACTTAAGTAGTTTAATATTTTTGAAATAAATTGCAGCTAATAGTAATGTTATTATTGTTATTATTATTTATTGTGATTCCGTTAGTACTCTGAGATCCAGGACGATTTCGAGGAGCAATGGTTCGTACAGCCTCTCTTGGTACACCCAAGTGGAATTCTAAAATCAAATTTAACATTAAGTGAAACCCTAACGTACTGGCTATTTTTGAAGAGTTCTCTTTTTTAGCGCTCTTCAATATTCCGATGATTAATTAAATTAATTTTTTTTAAGAGTTTGATATGCGAGGCATCAGTTCAACTGAAATCTTGAAAAATAACGAACTAACAAAAATAGACATTTAATCACATTCAATCACTGTCTCAGAAAGACACGAATTTAAGCAGTATAATCCAAGAATACATTCTGAGTTCAGGAATCCAATTTTCTCACTTCCGTCTCAGGAAAAAGAGTTTTCACACCAATAAATTATAATAGATTGTATTTTTTTCCTAGTTTATAAATCGCTTTTGAGACCGTAATAATCTGTATCAGAACAACAAGTACAGTCTGGTTGAGTAAATAACGTTTTAAAGTACCTTGTATGTCCTTACAATTATTCTGTTTACAAATATTTTGATAATGACAATAACATAAAAACGATACAAATTATTAAGCTAAGGTTTCCAATAAATTGACTATATTAATTATTTGTATTGGGCTTGTTCGTTTTTTTAGTGGTTTTTATTTTCTTATTATTAAATAGCTATTAAAAAGCATAAGGAACCTCTTTAGGCTAATTAACATTTTTTAGCATACAATTATGTAGTAATTATAAAAACTTATCGCATTTTATTCTATTTATGTGTGTACACATATTTCATATTTATCTAATGTTTTGCCAACTTTTCTGGCCATTTTTAGTTTAATGTTAAAAATAGATTTTAATATTGAGACTAGAGTGAAGATGAAAATGTCAACATTACAGTAATTTGATCGTTAATATTTTCAGTTTATATTAATTACTTTACAAGTTTTTTAATTTCCTTCCACATAATTTACCCAAGAGAAAAATGTACAGATGCTGTAAATTATCACACAATGGGTGATAATTTAAATCAATTATTTATTTAATCAATAAAACAATTAATTAAAAGGTATTTAGAAATCATTATACTAAGCTAAAAAAACAAAACAAAAAAAAACTCAAGAATAATTTGGGTTAATTCCCTGTTTACTTTGATAAATAGGGATGGAATTTTAGGGTGATAAATAATTCAAAATATGTTTTCATTTCTATGAAAACAGGAATATTTATTCTTTAAACAATTTTGAAAATATGTAAATTCAACTTAAAAAAGGATGAAAATGAAAACAAAATATTTTAACTTCTTAAAAGAAGGTTTAAAAAATTACTTTAAATTTTTTATGGCTATTTCCCAATCCTCATCGTTCACATCAATAAATGTACTAGTTAATTAATTTAATTGCGTTTTAATATATATCGACCGAAGTATGCACGTCAACAGACGTAATAGATCCATCTGATACTCAAACGTAATAAAATCTAAACTCATAAAATTTCATTACTTAATATGCTTATTTTTTTTTTTTTAGTAAATAAATGATTTTTTTCAAGGTTTTTTTAATTTTTTAATTTTTGCTTTACAAATATTTTGTATGGTCTGGATAAAAAATAATACATGCTCTGGTGTATATTATAACAATAAAAACATGTAAAATAGAAATGGTTTCAAATTGTTAAACATATAAGAAAATATCTTTTAGAAGCATAATCATGTATAAAGGAGCTTTAGAAAAAATAAATTAAAACAAAAATCCCACTCATTATCAGTAGAATAAGTATCAGTGGTATATTAACCATTATGAAGAAAATAGGAATTTTATATTCGTTAGAACTGGTTTCAATATTTTCTTTGATATTATTTCTTTTTTTTACTTTATTTCTTTGTTTTGTAAATTTAAAATGCAACGATACACACCTGTAAGATGGAGAGTACCATTAAGTCACCACCCGAATGCAAGTGATGTTTGTCCCCGCGGTGACTGAAAGGTGTATTGTAAAGAGAGTGGTTGATGGGCAGGTGTGTCGAGAAAACCAATAAAAGGGGACCATTCGGTTGGACCTGTTTTCTGCCTCGTTATCTTTCCAATAACCGGTGAAACTAGAACCAGCCTCTAACAAAGAATCCACCGTTAATTAGGCATCCCAATCCTCGGTCCTTCGGTGACATTTTACTCTTCTCTCTCTCAGGAAGCCTCTATGGAGTGAATTTTTCGATGTTGTGCCACATAAGTTTACATAATCACTATTTTATTCACATACAATTTTGAATAAAATTGAAAATATACCTCCTAGCTAGCTATATGTATGCTTTTATGTAGCATTCAACTTTTTTTTTATTATAATTTATTAATTGTTATTTACAACTGTAAAAAATATATATAACAAGTAAATTTGCTGTAGGTGACATAGTGACATGATACAAACATGTGGAGAATCTACCCATTGATAGAACTCCAATAACATTTCTAGAGGAGAAGATCTCGAGGCCATCTTCTTTTTAGACGCCTAGGAGGATTATTAGGTAATGAAAGAGAAGCCAGGTTTGAAACAAGTGGATTTGGGGGGTTGTGAAGTTTATCATGGAAGGAATGGTATCTGGTTTTGGCCAAATCGGCAACATATGGGACATTGAGTTCCTGATGGATGACTTGATTTGTGAGGATTAAGGATTTTACGAAGGATTTCGGACTATAAGGATTGGATTCGGGAGGAATTTGATGGTTTATGGAGCCCCAAAGCTCAACTCCGTATGTCTAGACAGGCCTTATAATAGTCATGTAGATCAGTCTTTTGTAATGGATTGGCAATTTAGACCGTTTGTCTAGTAAATGTTGTAATAGTCGAAATCAACGAGCAGTTTCCTGTCTTTTCAGTCTTGCATGAGGATTCCATGTCAGTCGTTTGTCGAGATGTAGTACTAAGTAACGGATCTGTTCGACAGGAATAAGTGGGGTATTATTAAAGGATACTGTAGGGCAAGATGTCATGGGTTTACAACGAAGGGTAAATGTGATTTGGTGGGATTTTTTGGAATTAATATTAATCCTCCAATTTGGGCACCATTCTTCAAGGGTCACAGGTAGGGGTCACATAGCCATGTGTCATCGGCATACGTGGTGAGGATAGTGTTAGAATAGGTTGGGATGTCAGCTGTAAAAACTGTATAAAGGATAGGACCAAGGATACTACCCTGAGGTACACCAGCAGACTGAGGATTGGGATGAATAAGCGCCGTTGTAATTTACTTGAAATAATCTGTCGGTGAGATAAGAAGGAAGTATGTAGGGGGTAGAAATTTACGGATCTTGTATAGCAGCCCTGGGTGCCAGACTCGATCAAAAGCCAGCATTCAACTTAAATACGAAATTTATGGAACAACTAAACAGACTCACATCAAACGACTACAGTCTTTTTAATCTAAAACACTACGACTTAACACAACTACTACCACACTAGGACCAAAGCACCATGGTACGTAAATAACAATACTTCACATACTGACTTAAAAATTGCAACGGTCACTGAATACATACGAACTTCCTACAAACACTAAAATACTGAGACATTTCACGAACATACCAACTGGGACACCAAAACATCCTTATAGGACAAATGGCCACAACTCGCCTGAGAACACAAGGGGAAGACTAAAAAGAACGTGGATGACATGAAAAAGTAAAAATAGCCAGAGAAGAAGTACCGCTGGTTGCTGTTCTTCCACATGCCTATTTTCAAATTAATCAATTTTCACTGTTCAAATTCTGATCAAGTATTTATAGGCACTTATTATATTATCATATTTCTAAAATACCTTTCATTATTTTCAACTTATTTATTGACTTATCTAGTACAAAGCTTTTCTTTATTGTTCCTCTGTCTAATTTACCCCTTAGTTTTTTTTTTTTTGTCATTACAACACAATAACGGTAGGAAATAGACTGCAAAAAGACAGTATTTCATTTACGAAAAATGAACAATATGAGACAAATTTTAAAATTTTGGCAAAATGCATTATAATTGAAGATGGTAAAAAAAAAAAAAAAAAATAAGGTGGTTTAATAGATGAAGGAAGAAAGTCCGAAACGTTGTCCTGAATAAGTTAATAAAGAACCTGAGAAGTTTGAAGGGTTGTCGGGGAAGTATAACATAATAATTTTTCATGAGTTGATGTTAATTGGGAGAAATTAACAGATTATTCTATTGAATGTTTCCTCACTATTAATTTTTATTATAATTATAATAACTGTGTTCTTTATTGTTCCATTATCTAGACCGGCATTATTTTTTTTTTTTGTCATAACAGCACAATTACGGTAGGAAATAGATAGCAAAAAAGACAGTGTTTCATTTACGAAAAATAGACAATACGAGGCAAAATATAAGATTATAACGAAGTACCAGATAGCTGAAGATGAAATAATGCAAACGAATTAAAATGGTGGACTAGATAATGATGGACTGAATAACGTTGGTCTTGAATAAGCCAATGAAGAAGGTTTATTTGAAATATAATAACTTAATGAATAAGTACCTAAACAGACTTGATCGAAATTTGAATTGTAAAAACTGATTAATTTTAAAGGAAGTTTTTTAAAAATTAATAAACATTATGTTACTTTATAATTTTTTCTTCCCTCTCATTCGAATTTTACCTCAAGGTTTGAGTTTAACATTTTAATACTGGACGGGCGTGTGACTACTTAATAATAAGTAATTTATTTATTGGTATATTTCATATCCTCGAGGGAAGGTGGTTCTTAATATTGTATAATGTATAAGTGCACCCCGTATACAAATTTATTTGAAAGAAAAACACCAATCACTAAAAAAAAGAAGAACCTGACTTGACAGAAAGCGTCTTCAGTTTGACGGTGGAAACATACACCATAATAAGGAAAAACATTACAACTTGACATAATAACCTCAGTTCCAATAAAAATTATTATCTCCGAAATTAGAACTTTTTCACCTTGATACATACATTATTATACACTGTACGCCACCGACCACATCACGGCGTCAATCTACGAAATGGTGTCAACATCTCAAATTTAGGGAAAATTAATAAACATGTAAATTTAACTAGGTTTTATGTTGTGAAGTTATTACCTACTACTTATTATTATCACCTTCTGTAGTATAATTATTTGTTAGAACATTTCGAGGACTGTGACCGTCGGAACAATGGCCACTGTTCTTTGGTTGCACCAAAGGTCAATTTCATAAAAATTAAAAAAAAAAATAGTTGATAAAATTCAATGACACATAATGTATAAAATTGTCCAGTCATTGAACTTTAATTACAGGTATAAATATTTTATTTGAAAACCGATTCTAAAAACCTAATTTCGTCCGTTGGGACAACGGTCTCCCCTACCGGTTTATTTATTTTTACACATGTGAACAGGTAAAAATTAAAAATGAATAAAGAACCGATGAATATGTTGTTAGAAAAAAGTTGTATAGCTGGAAATAACGCTTATCGAGCCAATTAAATCAATATGTAGTTTTTTCCCCACTTAGCCTGTTCCTTTTTTTCTTCTGTTAGCTCTGTGACAGCTGCGGCTTCCAGGGTTTCCTTTCTTTTTCTTGTTCATTTACTGTATTATTACCGTTGATTCATAACAGTATTGGATAATTCATATGAAGCTGTGATAGTTTTCGCCATTTTTTTTTTCACATTAGCCATTTGAATACTAAAAAAAAAAATCTTATCTTTTAATAATGCCATTATTAATACATAGCTATGAGGGTTATTAATACATAGGGTGAATGCGCTATTTATTTAACATATATATATTAGTTGGTTCACTGGCCACCAAAAAAAAAAGATGTATTAAAAAAAAATTCATAGAACGCCTACCACAACATAATTAAAAACTCTTTAAAATATCGGCCACCACAGAAGAAGGAAACAGTGTAGAAATCAAAATATGTATCTGTATATGTATTTAAGTTAAAATAAAAATTTTCTGAAAAAAGGGTTATGAAAAAAAATGGTATGTAAGGCAACTATGCTCACCATTTCACTAAATGATGTTTAAAATTGTATATAACATAAATTGATTGAATTAGGTGGTAGGGGAAAAAAAAGTGGTCAGTGAACCAACTAATATCACACAACATAACCCTCTTTAGTTACCTCAAAGCATTGAACACCACATTCATGTTTTAGAATGACACTCAGTTTCAGTGAAAAACAAAATCTCAGCGCTCACCATACATTAAATACTACACTATAATTTCAAATAGGGGCTTAGAAAAAACAAAAAAAGTGGTAAGTAAATAAATAAGGAAGTATGATAAGTAAGTATATTTTGTTAAGAAAAAATATTAATTTTTAAATATGAATATTATAATATATTTTTACCGCACCCCTCAAGCATCTTCTCCTCGTATAAGTCATCCACGGTTTTTTTATTTGTAAGACTTTAAGATGTTTTTAAAACTTTAATAAAAGTCATTAAAAAATGTGAAAAGGTTTCAGAACTCTAGTAGAGGTAAGTCAGTGGAACAAATTTGGTTTCGTATCAGTTTTTTTATCTGTTGTAAAATTTGTGTTCGGTCATAATCGATTGATCCGCTGATCCTATTTTGATGAAAATGTAAGGAATTATGCGAGTTAGTACAAACTATATCGATTCCGTCTTCTACTTTTGCAAACAAATGTGTAAATGTATTTTTCTTAGTACTTGTATTTTTCGAAAACGGTTCATCGCAATATGAATGAAAATTAGGGGTAGTATAGGATCTGGTGCCAATTTTATCAAATTATATCAACTAAAATATTTTGTATTCTTAACATACGTTTCAAACCCGTAGTTATTATTTTCATACGAAAAATAAATAATAAAATTTAATCTTAAAGCTTGATCCAGGAATAGCCAACACATTCTATTATCGATGACACCGCCTTCAGCGGACCCGGCAACCTATCTTATAATACCATACTGGCAAAACAAGATATTATAATTTGCCAACATATGTACATTCTCATCTGTATATTATAATTTGATTGTTCTTATTTTTTCAAGAGGTTAGAAAAAAAATAAAATAAAATAAATAAAGCTTGATAATCAAGAACTCAATCATTTAATTAACCTATCCGTAATAGTAGAATACATCTTAAAATACTGATATAAATATGTAACTTTAAAGATACATAGTTATTGTACTTTTGAAAATAGGAGAAAAAACTATCTATTTCGTAGAAAAGTGCTTGGCTATTTTAAAAAGGAAGAAGAATTAGGTAATGAAATAGGTACTGAGTGAATAATGAATGTTTTTTGTTTAGTAAAAATATAAAATTATTTTTTAGTGTATTCTACAGTGATTAATAATTTTCCATCTTGAAAACGTATTCAACAACTGAGAATAAAAAGTTGTTGGTTATAAAACTGAGATACGATAAAGAATACACATTAACAGCTTATTCATCAATATTAGCAGAGCAACCCTGTATTTTGATCTTAAATTAAATTAGGAGAGAAATTATTTCTTTTTAAGTGCTACTTAGAGACAAGTGATTTCATAAATTATAGTAATCATGAAATAATGACGATTATTATGGAACCATAACGGAAGAACGAACCCGATGCAACGCTGTTGGTCATAATGTATAAAATCGTTTGTACTTCTTTATTAAAAGAAATGACTATTAAAACCATATCAAATTTGCAATACTTAAAACATTTTAAATTGAACACGAAACATTATTGTAATGTTAAGTAATAAAACACAAAAATAAAAAAGTTTAATGTAATTAGAGCAAGTGAATATAACATTAAAATATAATCGGATCGATGTAAATTAAGTAACATTCAGAGAATTAGAAGAATTTGAAAAGATGTATTTCTTTGAATAAAAGTTTTTTTTTTTTTTTAAGGATGTAAATCTTGGAGCAGTTGGTCTGAGAGTTGATTGTCTGTACCTCTGTGAATCAAACCAACAAAATGAAAATGTATAATAATACTAAATAATTTTAAAAATGGGCTTAATGTGCTATAACTCTGGGGTAGAGATGTATATACTATTTATATACACAGATATTATTTGTTTATTATTTTATACATGGAAATAGACAATCTTCAATTGCCCACTACTTTATGTTTGTATATAAAAATAGAATTTAACGACAATTTATGATGTTTTTACTAAAAGAACAAAAAATTAACTGAAATTCAGATAGGCCTGAAAATTGTTTTTTATTTTTATATTTGAATAATTTGTGTGGATGTACTAGAAAATTTTAAATTCATATGAAAAATCATTAGTAAGAATTAGTTGATGATGTCTTCTACGGGGGTTTTGTATGTAGTTTTTCTTTGTAATAATTAATTTGTTATAAATTACTTTATTAGTGATTATTTAAATATGTGTTTATAGAAAAGAAAGGAGGTAAAAATGGAGTGATATCACATTTCAAAAGGAAATATTATTAAAATAAAAACTCCCAATTATAATTTTTTATATAATTAAAATTCCACCTGTTTTTTCCAAAACATTTACCGATGGTTATACTATTAAATGT
>NW_027115142.1:1081586-1096991 GCF_000696795.3 Halyomorpha halys
AAATTATTAAATATTTAAACATGAAAGATATGGCCCTGGTTGCGGTCAAGAAAAAGAATAGAAAACAGGTTTTCATGAAATATAAAAGAACAGACTATACAAAGCTGATGTAGGAGTATAAAAAGACATACTCAAATGTTTTTTGAGTTTGTGTTTGCCTTTATATAAATAGTCACACTTAAAAATTTAAACCTAAAATACATAATAGCTGACATAGTAATAAGAAATGAACTGATAGATTAGCTATAATCGATCTATTACTGATTACTGTGTCTGTTATTATAATATATATATTTAATTTTAAACTAGTACTATTCCTACTTATTTTTATGTCAGTTTTTCATTTACGTCCCACTTTCACCATTCTATTGTACATTAGCTTCACCTACTGTTCACTACTTAGCCCTGATAAAAACCAATAATATGGGTTTGAGCTGATTCAGTATATTAATAAATAGTTGATAAATTAATAAATAGTGGAATTCATATATGATTGAACTATTTTTGTTTTTCTTGTCAGCCACCTGGACAACTCCTCCATTCACATACATTCAACCTACTATATACTGTAATAATAAATAATTATAAAGCTATTTTATATTTATTCTAAATGTTACAGATATTCTAGGTGTTCTAAATCATATAGATTCTGTAAAATCCATGAATTTCATTATATGCCAGTTAGATAACACATACGAATTTATGTATATTGGACTTAGAGGATCTAAACAAGCGTTTAAACCGTTCCTTATGTAATTATTCCGCCAGAGATGAGGTAGGATTTGCTATGCATTGATTACCTACACGCTAGGTTGTAAAGACAGGGTGATAATGTGGGACACCGTTTTGCGGACGAGCAATAAAGCCAGCGGTGGTCCGCAGCCGGGCCCGGACTAGACCCAATGCTGCCTAGATATGGAAATTCAATAAGGCAGCCAGCTCGCGTGATGGTCCCAACATGGCCGACTCAGTTCCTGCCAACTAATTAGTGCATAAAAATGGAACCTTGCTCAGCCTGTCGTGTCCGAGGTACCGCCTCCTCGCCAAGCACTTCCTCCATCAAAGAACTTGACCTCTCCCAAACCATAAACATATGATACGTCACCCTTGAGATATCCTCAATGTATTCTCATATAATGGCGATGTTTTCCTCTAATACACTCCATTCCATGTCGTTTTTTTTTTTTTTTTTCTTTCGGCGTAATGATTTATTCACATTTCATATGCAATGAACTCAGATCGAGCTAAAGTTTCTTATAACGTTGTATATTTTATGAGATAAGAAATGGAAGAATGAAAGGACATGGAACGAGAAAAGGAACTGTAATTTTTTATTTTGTGTGCATGTAAACCTCTTTGTTTGCTTCCATGGGTCAGTAAGTGTAATGGTCACGATGTATCTTGCGTCCTGTTCCTGTGTTTTAACTGCCTCTGGTTCTTTTAGCTTTGCCTTTGAATAGTTCATAGTCTTATTAGATAAAAATCAAAGATGAATAAATAAACTAATATTACAATATTATTAACAAACTAATATATTTGAACCTAATAAGATTTATAATCTTTTAAAAATACATATTTTTTAATATCCATTTTAAACAATATCAAAAGTATTCAATTTGTTTTCTTACGGACAGCACAAACTACATTATCGAAAATGGGGACTTTTATTTAATTATTTAAACCTGGACTATAGTTGTGTAACCAAAATTAATCGATTGTTATATTGTTACTATCCTAAATCTGATTAGGAACCTTATGCGTGCCGATTGAAATATTTAGTTTCAAATAATATGCCACCTTTAAAGTTTGGAGCGATAGCATTCAGTGCAAATACTAATAGATTCGAACCATTACTACCAATAAATAAGTATAAATCTCTTATATTTATTTAAAAACACCTTAAATACTATAAAAACAGTACTATACCATACTAATATAATATAATATACTATACTACAATCCTGTCTTTTTGTGCGAGGTTCGATGAAAACAAACTTACAGGTTCGTATAAAAAAGTGAGAATCTGCTGAACGTAAATCAATTCATCCAATACTTCTTCAGATGACTTATCTATTGAATTGACGCAGATCAATTGAACAGTCGCCATATTACCATGCAAGAAACAGGATAGTCTAATCATTTCATTTTATGCACCTTCGAAATGTTCATAAGTTCCACTACATCAGCTATTAATCATGTTGGCTATTTGTTGCCGAGGGAGTTGAGGTGCTACCTAGTCTGCAGCGGCGCCGGTTCGTATCTAGTCTGCAGCGGCGTCGGTTTGTTTCCAGTTTACATAGATTGACTTTATTTCGTGGTGGCCCCATGGAATGAATAATTGAACCCGACACTCTGGTTAGAATAGGTTTGTTGCCTGTAGATAACTCCCATATGTCAGATATGACCCAATGGGGGGTAAAAAAAGTGTAATTATCATTTAGTAGAGCTTACTATTAATTAAATTGAGCCGCGTCAGTCCATTCAGTCTTTGTTGGAAAGTATTCTCCTATTCATTCTACCAGTAGAAGTACTTGGGTATGATCCTGGTATCACTACAGCGTTTATCAAAGATTCGTTTATCGATTTTAGAGCTCTTCCCAACAATTTCTCATCGAAATTTTGACGACTGTTCCGCTACTTTTCTTTTTCTATATTAGAAATCCCTTTTAAAATAATGTTCATATTTGCAATACGCTACCAGTATATACATATTTTTTATTTATAAAAAGTTAATCGAAGATTGAAATCAATTATTCTAATCAGTACAGGAGACTTTTGCTCAACGACGAAGTCATTAGAGACAGCGGAGGCGGCACACATTCCTGAAGCTATTATAGGAAGAAAGTAAAAGAGGATGGTAATTGGCTTAAGACGGAGCCCCTTATCCGAATCTGGGAGGGTTTTTTAATAATACCCCTCTTGGGAGGATCCTGATCAGTTTATCTCATAATTGAACTTTTTGTATAATAGCCTAATGGATAAACCATTAAGAGAGAGGGGATTCGATCAACATCTTATTTATCAACACCTCTTCTCCAGGGGGTAGGGTAATGGGCAGGGCAGATTCCAGATATTGGTAATAGGATTTGGAGCCGTCTTTTAGCCCTCCCGGCGCAACTCTGCTTCTTCCAATATTGTCCTTTCTGGATTTAGCTCATCGCTATACTCCCGGCGTTTGATCCTATACTAAAGGAAACCAGTTGCTATTACAAGCCTTACAGGTTTATATATGGTGATTGCGTTTGCTGCTGTAGAATCGCTTATGTAGGCTTACAATGGTTACTTTTATTGGGGTTCCTTGATTGAACTGCACCAGTTGACAGCTATTTTACTTTTACTTCTATCTATAAGTTGTGTATTATTATAAATTATAATACATAACTAAATGAATAATATTTTAAAATCATTTTAGAACACTAGAAAATGCATTTTCCTTTTTTCAAACTTGTAGGTTACACTCTGCTATTGTGATAGCCTCCTCATTTTGATTTTATAATTCTTCACTTTTATCTCTCATAGAAATTAGTACTGTCTGTTCTACAGAAAAAGATCGTTAGTGAAAACAAAAATATGAAATCAAAATCCATTTTTCATCGAAAGATGATGGAAAAGACGCCCTTTCTTAAACTAAGAAAATAGTTGATAACTTGGGTTCATTAAAAATTTGCTATAATCACCATAATTTTCTTCTCTTCTTACCTGTCTGTAACAACAGTTGTTTAAAGTAAAATTAAGTGTTAAGCCGAGGAGTGCTCGGTTATCCCCAGGAAAGCTGAATTATTTACTTTTATTATTATTACTTAAACACCACTTTTTTACTAAAGAAAATCACAACCCACTTTAACTAATATACCCAATAGACCGGGACCTAGGGGCGGAATATGACTGGGGTACGCACTTAAAAATATTATTAGTTAGTTCACCTTGTATTTAAAATTAATTTTTATTTTAGTTATAAGAATTTAAAAAAAATATATTGTGTTGGTATAATATGTACAATTTAAGAAAATATTTTCGATTAATAGTCAGATATTTTCATAATTCATAATGTTTAAACCCTATATTGCGCTATGACATATTTAAAGCCTGAATAACTAATTTTAAATGTAGAATAAATTCTGAAATGGTTGGCTAACTGGATACGGTAGGTTCATGATTTTTATCGAGCATACGTTATTTGGGGGATAATTTAAAAAAAAAAATACATATTTTACTTTTCAGTTTGTATTTGGAGTCAAATAGTAATAATTAATTTTATCCATACATGAATAAGCTTATTTTCAATACCTTTTTGCCAATTTTATTTACCTAATGAACCTAAAATATAACAATTTAATTTATAAATCATTTTCATCAGTAATATTATTATTAGTAATAATAAAAGTAAAGTTGTAGTCAGTCAAGTTTATTTTCTAGGAGAAAGTTATCAGAACGACCCTTTCACCCCTTCTACGTTATGAACAGGAGCGGTAAAAATATTTATATATTAAAATATTAACTTTTTATTTCTGGGAGTATAAAATTAAAATCCAGGCCTGAAGTTTTATTTTAAAAATGATTATAGATTTTAACTTATAACACTTGAGAACATGTTGTTTATTAACTTCCAATTTATATATCTCTCTTGCTATTGTTTATTTTCATTAATTTTCTTGTAAATTTTAATTCTTGTTCTTTATATATTTTTGTAAATTTTGTTTTGTCTTTTACATTCTTTTTTAAAATTTTTCAACATCTGTTCGTCCTATTTTAGCCCTGAAGATCGCATATATATGTCTGAAAGTCGTGTTGTGAAGCTGATAAAAAAGCTTTCTAGACTTATTTCCTAATAACCTATAATCCAGATATTTTTAAAAAATAAATATCTCATTTTTGATTTATTTAAAAATATATCAATATCTACACTAGTTCATGAAAAATGAATTCGATCCACTGTTAACCTGAGGTTCCGCCTTAAAAGTCTTTATTTTCAATACAAAAACGAGAATTCGATATGATAAGTAATCAATAGCAAACATAACAAAATTAGTTACAGTAATTAACAATTATAGGAACTTGAATCAAAGTGTTACGTAGTATAAGCAATCGGTTGGAAATCAACATTGTTATCTGATTGATCCTGCTCTTCGTGTTGTCGGTGTTCTGTAAATAGAGTAAAATCTACAAATCGGTGTATCTTATTATTTTTATCGGATATTTTTTACTGGAATAGTTGCTGATATACATTAATTCAAATATGAGAAAAACAATTAGAAATGTTTTAATTTCTCTGAATCATAAACAAAATAAGTAGAGAATATTTTATGTTAAAATGAAGTAATCAATTGTAATATTTAACTTCGATAAGTTTCATTTGATATTGCTAATAAATTATCGGACGGTTATTAAAAACAATATAGGTGCAAATATTAGCGATATATCTTTATGAATAATGTTAACTTTTGAAATGATATTGTTTCACATGACGTTTGTTTTGGAATCTCGTATTAGTCAAACTGATAAAAGGGGAGGTAGTTGCTGTTCGATTGACTATTTTAAAGTATAACCTATATATTACCTTATAGTAATTTGAAATATTTATTTATTTCAAATAAACATTTTTTACTTTAATTTAACCAACAGAAATTTTTACTTTCAGATAGAAATTGTAATGATATGAGTAATATTCAATGTTAGTTAATCATAGATTTTTTTTTATATTAATTATAATTTACAACTTTTAGGGTTCCATTGATTAAAAAAAAATCTTTTGTTTGAGGACCTTCTTATATATTTTAAAGGCCTATCGTTCTATTGAACGCTTCAAATTTTGCGGTGATATTTCGGAATCACTTGAAACTCAGTGAAAAAATTATGGGAGGAAAGAAAGTTTTGGAAAAATTTTTCAAAGGTTTACATAAACTGGCAGTTAATTCATTATGTAATGTTATATACCAAATCTTTTGGAATTTTTTGTTGCGGTATTGGGGTTTGGTATATAATTTTTAGTGTTTTACATCACAGTTCCTTTTATATCTATGATTATTTTTGTAGAAAACTTGTTGTTAGAACAAACTAAATGTTATCATTTCCATGAGCAGTGGTAGTAAAGTAGCTCATGGGTACCTAACAGGCTGAAGACTCAAGTATTAAATGTAATTATCGGACAGAGTGGGGTGAAAGGGAGACAAACGGCAGATAAAGGAGCGGGCCTAATGCAGAGTCACGGATGACAAAAGACAGGCGGGCCTGGGGGCCTCCAGATATTGTTAATAGGCTTCCTTTGAGGCCCCTCCGGATTGGGGCTACTCATTTGTTGTACAAGGGCCCCCTACACCCGCCAGGCCGAGATAGCACCGTCTCTCAATTGGATCTCTGTTATACATCCCTTCCCGCCTCTCAGCTCTTTGAACGGGCCCTAATATACAGTCATTATTTTGTCAGCTCCTCTAAAGGGCGGGATCGTTATGTCGGGCTTCTGCACGAAAACTCATCTCTCCTTACAAATAACTTCTTCACGATGAATGAGGTAATCTTGTTTTCGTACTTCTTTTTATCAAAATGTCTCAGTCGAATACTCTGTTTACCCGAAGCGATGGGATCTTTTGTAACTATACAAAATTAAGAACCTTATCATTATAAATTTTTGTATTCTCAGCCAAATTAACTTCAAAAATTAAACATTACTTAATTAGAAGTCGGTGTTTCGGTTTAAAAATGTAAGCCATCTTCACAATAGACCATAGAAACTTACATTTACTGGAGAAGGAAATATTTCAGAACCCCTGAATATTTCGGCCCGAAGGTTCCAAAGAACACCTTCAAAATGTACAATTTGATATTTATCACAACTTATTCGTATTTGAACTCACATATGTATTACTTGTATTATTTTTAATCGTACAAAATATACCATGGCGAGAAACATTACATTAAAATTGTAATTGTTTCTATATCGCGGGATAATGAAAATATTATTTTTTTCAGTTCGATAAAAAAAAAAAATTCTGTACTATAGTTTTTTTTTTTTGTTGCATTAATTTTTTCCATTTAGGAAGTAGGGTTCCGTATTACCCTTATACGTTTACAACCCAACTTTGATTTATTTAATTTAATAAGGAATCTTGATCGGCTAGTATTTGCAAAATGAGAAATAACCTTCAGTTAGTTCATGAACCCACCCAGACCATGGATTTATATTTAAAAACATTAGGAGGGCTACCTTATATTTTTTAGTTATATTTTATTTTTATATTAGTTATATTTACAAGACAGAAATGTGGAAAATAATATTAAAAGACAACATCTTTTAAGATTCTTAGACGGATAAGCTATAACAATTAATAAAGTAAAATAATTAATTCAAGATCAAATACATATATGAAGATGAAAACTAGTTTAAATAAAAAAAAAAGAAAAAAACAAATAAAATAAAAAAAGTGAATTATTCCTAAGAACGATTTTCTATTAGAAACAATGAGGGTAATTCTGAATATGTCATATGATATTAAGAACTACGAACGCGTTCAGAACTAAGCTAAAGTTGATAGTAGTAGGAATAACAGTATTAAATACATAATTAACTTAGTTTAGAAAAATATTAAAGAAATAGGGTATACGATTTATAAAAATCAATCAACAACTAAAATAAAGAAGTATTATGTAACATACGCACAAAAAAAGAAATGTTTAGAATATTCTGAGTGTATAAATAATGGCTTATATAGGAACTAATTAACTTGAAATGACTTTTAAATCCTTCGATTAAAAATCGGACAATCCGTATCTAATCCTGAAATTCTACATTCAACTATCAAATCTGAAAATGAGAAACAATTTCAATAAAATAATCATTTGTAAGAATTCATAAAAACTGTATCGGTAAATATTATTCTAGAAACGTGTTGAACTAATAATAATTCTGCTCAGAAAAATAAAAATCTCTGTTTTTTTTTTTCCAAATAGTATTTCAAGTAAATACATTTATTGTGAATGAAATATAAAAAGGGGAACCAAGAAGTATAAGAATAATCGCCTAGAAAAAAATTGGAAAACAAGTATAAAATATTTCATTAAGGACATATTCAATAATGATTAAAATATGGAAAATTATTTCCCTAAAAAAATACTTAAATTGTACATAACTAGGTAAAATGAAATATATAATTCTTCCAATAAATACAGTTAATTATTTAAAATTAATGTTTATGATAAATATAGAATACTTTGATTATTTAATTAACATTAAAAAATATGCTTTTACAAAAAAATATGGAAATAAAAATTACACAGTTTTTTTAGATACATTTATATTCAAGAAAAAACATGGTTTTAAATGCAAACTTTTATTTTTTTAATTTGAATTTTCGTTAGTGATATTTTCTGTGATGCAATTAATGGATTCATGAATAATTTAAAATTTATTAGACGTTTTTAAAAATCCATTCTTTTATACATATATAACCTCGTTTTCTTTTTTAGGCTAATAATATCTTTCGAACCAATCCGTCTGTTTTATAGTCAATTGATATATATTCTACTACATATAATCAAAAATGTTGTGAAGCGTAGTTATTTATTCAGTGTACCTTATACAGAAAATAGTCTGACAATAATCTTTGACGAATACCTTTCAATGAATTAATTAAAATAAAAATATAACTGAAACCAGCTCTTATATATCTTATCTTATAAATATGATTATTAGATTATCCTAAAAATCATACCCACTCACATGTATGATTTAATTTATTTTCAGATTTATTGGAAACATTTTTTATGTAATAACAATTTAAAAGTTATTATATTAAAAAAAAATGAAATAGTTGGTCCTTAAAATAACAGTAGAAAATAATTAGAATACAAACACCCAACTTTTATGCTATTGTAATTTACGATCTGCTTACGCCTATGACATATCTAATCATAGAATCTAGTCTAATAGTTTAAACCTAAAATTGGTTCTAAGAGCTTTATACCGGTGTCAAATCTATAAAGAGACCAAAAAAGTATAAAAGTGTATCACGATTAAGTTTTTGTTGTCACTATTTCCTAATTATAAAAATAAGGATGAACATTTGAGAAATGTAGCAACTTTATTACATTCAACACTGTTCTATTATTGTAACTATATTTGTAATTCTTACAGGTAAGGTTAAAGATGGTACATTTTTATCAATTATTGCTACATTTTACTATTATATTGAGAATAGTTTCTTCATCAACGTATACACTTACTAACGGCCATATGGAATAGGAAATGTTCGAAATGAAAATAAGGTCACTCCTAACGGAACGTTAATTATACAATTGGATAAAAAGGGAAACATACCAACGAACAACGTTTGGAACTAATTTACATTAATTATTTGACAGAGTTGAGTTTGTGACCGCTATTAGACAAAATAGAATAAATTTGTTGAGTAAACGTGGCCCGAAGATATAAGTAGTGGAGTACTTCCATACCCCGAGGCTGGTCTTCAGGTGAGGGGAACTGTTCGCCCACTCATGATTATAGGAGGTCGATGAACGATCTTCGGGATAGATATCCTATGGACTGACCAAAAATTGATTCTAAAAAGAAAGATACGTAGGAGCGTGACTTAACGAGGTTTATTACCGAACTATGCTAATGTCTTAAATTAGAGTGTCCCCGAGCTATGATTTGCATTCGATCACCAGTCGAAACCTAACCTAATGTCCACTTGATCGGGAATTCGAATAGTCGACGATCACTTTCCTCTCACCAACTACTTTTCCATATTAAGTTAATAATCGGTTTTGGACATAATTTCATAGTCATTCCACGCTTCAACTCCACAAGCGTTGTTCAATTACCTTATTTCAATTCGTTATAGAACAGTGTTTGCCGATGTAGGTACTGTAAGACCTAAATTTCTTCGAATGTCTTGTTAGTTTTCTATCTTTGATATTCACATTTACAACCCACACAAAATTTTCTCTATTCTCCTGAATACTCTCTGGTTTAAAATGTGGTTTAGAGTCATCCCTCCTTCCCTTCCCTGAAATTTATGAAAAATATGATATTCATATCCACGAAATATAAGCTTTATATTTTGACAAATAATTATGCATTTGCTATATGTATTTCGCGTGATAACTATGTATGACTTTTGCATTATTATTGAATTCTCCTGCCACCTCAAAAACGATTCTTCTTATGCTTCTGGTTGGAATATTGGATCCATCATAGACTCTCTCGATACCCTTTAGACTTCTGATTATTAAAACTTATAAAAGTAATATATTTGATAATTGGTGAATCAAAAGAGATTCCAGAATTTTATATACCCTCTTACCTGAAATTAAAACACAATAGTGCTGTTTCCCATGAAGAGCGGAGAATAACAAGATATAAAATAGTGAAAGTCAAATTGTGAAACAAATTAATAAAAGAAATTCTAGTTTCATTACAGTAATATACGGCCGTATAAATTTGGCTTTAAATATTCGAAGATTTAAAACAGTTTTCTACCATAGCTCAATAATGATGTTAGATGTCTTACTTACAAATTTTGATCTAGATCAGTTGTTTCCAACCCATAGTAATCTGCTGACCGCTAAGCCGAAAATTAAACCACAGCCTTAAAGTGTATTTTGAGTGATTTATATTGAGCATTTACTTGGTAAAAACTTCACCTTACTCCGAAAAAATTGGAAAAATGATCATAACAATAAACCCTCACAAAAATATGTGATATCGGCACCTCCCGCGATCCACTAGTCTAAAACAATTAACGTTCTTGATTTCCTGGAAGAAAAAACCTTCCATCGATAATAAATGAATTTGTTAATGTATTAGGAACGGTTATGAATTTTTTATAATATATTTGAGTCAACTTCAGATTACAACAAAATACCTTCTGATAAATCAATATCTCGATACATCTGTATCACTATCAATAGCCGTATGCGGCTAAAAAAAAAAAATAATAAAAATCTTTAATTACTCACTAGAGAATATCATAGGAGGGCGACATTGAAGAAAACAAATTTTATACCTGTAATCTATTTGTCGATCTCTGATAATCAACCGAAACATCAGAAAATAAGACTATAGCTAATTATGAATGTCTACAAAATAGATAGTTACTCACAATAAGACTGAATCTCTTTTCACCTATCCAAATACGAAAAAATAATAATTAAAGAAACGTTTTTTGAAAATTACTTAAAAGAAAATTGTTTCTGATGGGACTGTTGAGGATAATAGCCAGGGACAGGAGATACAACTAACAACGGTTTACATCACGTGACGAAGGATAATTGGTTAATTTGTATCTTATTAATGTTGCCATGAGGAATAATTCCTTTCTAGAAAGCATCAGCTCTACATCTCGGTTCAACAAAACTTTATGAAGGAGGAAAATACCATATCAATTTTATTTAGCGACATTTTTTATTGTATTATTATTAAACTTTACTTATCTTGTTACAATCGCGTTGCGTGCAACAACAATGTTTACCGGTTACATATATCCTACAGCAAAATATAGGTTGGTATCTTGTATTAGTAAATGGATCAGATCTTACTTCCATTATTCTATTAGATATTCTCCTATTTCACATCACGCGTTTACCACACAACATAAACTACTAGATCCTAAATTAATGGTCTGTTGAAAAATAACTTTTAAAAAGACTACAAAACAACCCTTGTATAATAAAGTAATAATATCTAGCGGTGAATTAAAAAAAAAAAATACAGTTCTCAGGAGAAGTTTAAGTAAGAGATTTTAAATTTTTAGTTTCCCCCCTTATTTATTGTTTGAGAAATAAGCTTGTAATTCTTTCCACCTTTCTTTCTCGTTCACAATCATACACGACCTGTTTGTGTATTCACAATACACGACCTGGGCCCTGTTTCATAATGAAAGCTAATAGTATAAGTTCATAGTACAAGTGTAGAAACTAGTGTGGTAATAATACGAATACTTATTTTTTTCATGATAGGGATAACTATTGGTGATATTACAGGAATTAAAAAATACTAAAGTACAAGTCTGTGTAATTGAATTAAGATAAATCTACAAGACTAATAGTATTAGTTTGTACTCTATTATGAAACAGGCCCCTGAAAGTAACTTTAACAATTAATTTGAGGGCTAAATTAATTTTAGTTCATAATTTTCTATAATTAACTTTTGTAAACAACGAAGAAAACAATTAATGATCTAAAAATTCATGATCTAAAAATTCATGATAAGAAAAACTCTTAAATCCATCTTCCGCCGTCTGCCTTCCTTGATTTTTCTCAGAGAATACAGGTTGATTTTCTTGAAGGGTTGGGCTAACTTATTCGCTGGGGTACAGAAGTTCAATTTTTTTTTTAGTTTTTTTTTTTCTTACTCGAATATGCACCGTAATCCTTATAAACAATTATACCTCAGACTTAGAGAAAGTAGGTTCCAGATGCAGGTAAAAACCCTTGAGTGCATACCTCATCTTATGTAACTTATTTATCCATCCAAAGAAATGAGGGATTTTCAGTTCTCTAGAAGAGGCTGTGTATGCCACAGGAGATTTGTTTAGTCCAGGGTCAATCCATGGCGAACCCAAAGTGTAATAAAATATATTTTTTCATAAATATTATATGACGATAAGATAAACATTTGAAATAAAAAGGTATGAGAGCTATTTATTATTTTTGGCTTTAAAGTAAAATATGAATATCGACTTGGAGCAAACAATATGATTTATGTTTAAATAACAAAAGCGTTGCAAGTGAATGTTGTAAACTACTGTTAGCTTAATAACTTATAGTTCTGTCGTGTACAAGTGTCATTCGGAACAATCATTCGCATTGATAACAATAATTGAAGTATTGTTACTATCATGGTTGTTTTTATCATTACTGTACAAGGTATCAGTAACAGAATTACTTCCTGATAAATTAGATAATACAGTTCTTTGGATCACTAAACAATGAAGGCATTGTTTCGGTTTGGTTTTTAAAATTAGCGAACTAGATAGTAATGGAAGCCTATACCTGCCGGGTCAATGATGTGAAGTTACATTTACTCATGAACATGTAATTTTAGTAAAAAAAAGAAAAAAGGAGTCTACTAAAATGAAAGTTGTTTCGGCCAAACGATAAATATATATAATTTTTATAGTCATTTACGAAGCCTTATCAAAAGCCGCTTTGATGACCGTGTATCATTCATCCTCGATATGTGCCTGTTTCGTCTAGGTTGTCATATTTTCTATGACCTGTAGTACATCTATTTTGAAGGTCATACCTTGTAGGTGAAAGGTTATGGGTTGTAGCTCATGCACCAACTATTGTCATTCTTGACTGCTAAAGTTATGCAACGATGAATCTTTCTTTCGATTTCTTTCTATTCCTGTTCAATAATCAATGTTTGGTGTGGTGTTCAGGCACATATTACAATACCAATCCAATAAATGTTTTATATCGATTTATTTTCGTTTTTCTTAATAGTATGTTACATCTTATATGACACTTAAGGACAAGGAAGTTCCTCTTAGCAGCTAAAATTCTCTTCCCTATTTTTAAGTTAGGAACAAGTTCTTGTGTTACCAGATAACTCATATACATAAGTTCCGCCATGTTTTTAATGTGTTCTAGGCTTATCATGATGGTTTCACCTCTATCTAGATAGTGTTTATCCAGAAACCGTATAGTCCATTTCACCATTACCGTTATTGCCTCTGTTATTGGATCAAGTAACTAATTATACTACATTTCTGGCTTTGTTAGAAACTGTTTTTTTTTTAAATGAAAATTTTTCATTTAACATACTGGCAGCCTAAGAAAAACTTTACAGCATTTCTAACTTTCTTGAATTAAATATTTTTTACAAGTTTTATAAAAGCAAAATGTTAAAGAACATTGGACGATGTAAACGGTTCCAGGAGCATTGGTTTTTGTTGTTTGTCATCTTAATAAATTTTGGAATGTACAGAATTCACAATTTATTTTAAAATAATTAGTATAGATAGTAGATTACATCTTTACTTATGTTGAAATTAATTATTATTTATATTTTATTCTTTATAAATAATGTCTAGCTCTTTTTTTCTTGACGTAGAAGGAGTTAGGAAGTTAATTTTATCTTCTTAAATCTGGTTTGAAGGTCATGGTTTCCCTCAGGCATGCCCTGTGTTTCTGAACGTTTCTGTGTTTTTGTAATTCACAATAAGACATGATATCCTTGTTTATTTTTAAAATGATTTAATTAGTTGCTGTTTCATCTACATAATCGTTGTTTTACTATAAATAATTTCTTTATTAATTATTAAGGTATTAATCTATTGATAAGTAATTATTTATAATACATAAATTAATAATTTTCCAATATTTAAATTTTAAATAAAACCATTGCTGTTTTGATTCCGAAAGGAATAACTTGGCAAGGAAAAGTTAAATAAATTCAATATAAGTAAGTATTAAGAAATATAAAGTATAAGTATCTATTTTTCTTTAATAGATAAAAAATGTCAGAATATTGTAAGTGAATCCCAAAAATAAAATTACAGTCTTTTAAATAAAAAAACATGAATCCAACAATAACCGTAAATAATTGACCAGTCAACGGTTCGCATATACATAAGGGTATTGAATTGTCTTGTAACAAGTATTAGTGAGTTATGTATCATCACTATTTGATGAGTGTTTTTTATAGTGTTGATGTAAGAGATGTATGTGCATTAATGTGATCTTATATTTTTTGTCATGATGATCCGTATATTGGATTATTAATTTCATGAAAATTTTAACTTTAGTGCATTTGATTATTGTTTCTTGTTTCTTTTTCATTTTTTTCATCTTATAATATAGAATATTATTTAGGTACAAATATTTCTTATCTTTAATATGTTAAATTATAATAACAGCATAATTTCAACAAAGTTAATGACAATTATGTTATATAAAAATATAGTGGATTATTAGGTAACTGTATATTTACTTAAGAAAAACTTTTCTCATCATGAAAAAAAAAACAAAATTATAAATTAATAAAATAACGCTTATCAGTATAGTTACAATACCTATCATAAAAATCAGCTTGTTGGACAGATTTAACTATGCATATTTGCTTGTCGCAGCATTTTACTGTGGAAACCAAATAACAAGAAATGTACAAATAATTTACTTATAGAAGGAGTTTTGTGAAATTTATTTATTTTTTAATTGCACTGTTTTCTGATGCGGTTAATAATTATTATTTATTATATTGACTTGTATATACATGTAAAAATAGAACAATTAACTTAAATTTTCTTTCTCTTGTATGTAAATTATTTTGTCATTATTTAATCAGCTTTCTTTTATAATATATTTATTTATCATATTTATAATTTTTGTTGTTGTTGTTGATTGTTGCTTAAAGGCGTAAAACCCTCTGGTCATCAACGCCTATGGGATGATAAAAGTAAAAA
>NW_027115142.1:1098479-1117290 GCF_000696795.3 Halyomorpha halys
GATGTAATGTGCGGTTCCCAACTTAATTTATGATCAAATATAAGGCCTAGAAATTTATGATGGTTTTTGTGAGGAATTGGTAAATTTCTTAGATGTAGTATTGGAGGGAAAGGCGTATTTCTTTTTCGACTAAAGTGAAGACATGCAGTTTTTTCTGTGGAAATTTGTAAGCCAGTAGTTTAGTGGTAGAACTCCTGCCTATTTATAATTTTTTTATATATTATAATTTATTTAAAATTAATTTGGTACTGATGTTATCATTTACATCTCTTTTTTTTCTAGCTTCTTTTATTTTTCTGTAGGTGTTGTATGAATGAACACTTACTAATACTTATTGCCTCTGGTAGGTTGTATTATTAATCTTTAATACATACATTTTTATTTGAAAAACAAAAAAAAATAAAGCATGAACAATTGTTTTGTATTACTATAACGTCTTTGATGAATAAAATATGTTTCTTTACATATGACACATTGTCAAATATACTTGAGGAGCTATCATTAATTTTTTTCCCTCATGATCCGTTACTTAATTATCGAGTATTTGACGTATTTAATAAGCTAATGATGTTAGTTTGGACGAAATCAGCCTCGATAATTACAGTATTTAAGGTGAGGTCCCTTGGTTGTTTTTGAGCGAGGCAGGTGGTTCACGATGTCTTCCGTGCTGACAATTGGAAAAAAAAAGTTTTGATTGGGACCACCCTGACAATGCGACAGAACTCTAATTCCAGCCTGTCAATGATATGACATGAGCTTAGTTAGTAGGCAAGTATTGTATTTGCTTTACGGAGTTGCAGATAGTCTAAAAAAAAACAACTAGAAATTATTACATAATCGCTCCGTATTTCAATTAATTATTTATTATAATGCTTAATAGAGTATCTGGGGTACCCACTCACATTACATTCCAAGCCGGTTGAGTGCCTGAAAAAAATTACAGTAAAAAAATTGCTCATACCTTCGCTGCTCCAATTAAGACCATTGTTGGTAACTTCCCTAATTATCTAGAATGAGGTAAATGAGCTCCAAGAATGTTTTAGGATAGGTATAATTTTGAAGTTATTCCAAAAACAGACAGAAAAGGTAACTGGTATCCATGGGAATCTGCTCAAATACGATTAAAAATATTTACTTTTAACAGATCAATATATTGTATGTTTGCTAATAATAATCCGATTTCAATCTTTTTGTTTTATTTTGTGGATGATTTAATTATCTTAGAAACGACAACCACAGTTTATGACTAATAAAAAAATATCTGAACAAAATTAATTTCAAATTATCATTTTTTTTTTCTCAATCTTCATATAAGGCCAAATGAATAATTTAATCGACTGTTATTTTGAGACAAAAAAAAGGCGGATGTTGATAAAAAGTTCAGAGGATCATCATCGAATGGTGTAATTTAACAGTAACATTTGAGTAGAATTTTAAGAAAATGAGAGCGAAAGTTTCAGAAAAAAACGCGGACGGTGGATAGACGGTTTTATATGTAATTCATCTGTAGTTTCTACGTATACATACGTAGTTTCTATTTTTCAAATTTGGAGGAATGAATCTTTTTTTTTTTGTATGGTTATAAAGATACATCATTGATATATATCATATATATTTTTATATCTTGATGTAATTACCTCTGTGGCGTAAACTAATTAACTAAATGACCTTCGCTTAATATACTGTAAGATATATAAGATAAAGCATTGGCTAAGAATAGCTCAGCCAGTTTTTCCCTCATCATTATATGTACATATTATTTATGTCATTTCGCAGTTGAGGAATTATAGCTGGTCTTCTTGAGATAAAATTTTATCAAAAAAACATCGTTTGAATAGTAAATGGAGGAAGGTGAATTCACTTACTGAGTGAATAGCAATTACTTATGTTGAATAATGGTTACTTCTTGTTCCCATGTTCTTTGTGCTTTTCAGTTATCAATTCTATTATTAACAATTTATGTGATAATATGTAAATGCAAATATAACTCAGGAATTTCCTGTTACAGGGTTGATTTATTCGTTATTCATTACGAAAAAAACTAAAACAATTTCTCGGTTATTTTTCCATAAGACAAAACAATTTTTATATTTTATTTCCTATTATTATTTTTTTTTCTCGAAAACAGTGACTCTAAAATACTCGATATTTTGCTTTATCTTTTTCCATCGTGATATGGGTGTATGAAACCTCTAACCTGTAATACACATTTCAACATTTTACTAATTAAAGTAATGATAAAGGCTTAGTGAAACCGAAGGTTCGATGCCGATACCACCAATTGTTGTTGACATACATATGTCCAGTGATGCCCCTCCAAATCTAAATTTACTAAATCAGTCTTAACGCAGTTCCACGACTTTACACGTCCATCTTATTCGCCGCAATGCTGTAACCTGAATTTACCTGGTACAGTCTCTTCAATTGGGCGTTGTGTGGCTTCTAAATTATCCGGCTAGCTCATCTATATTCGGTCCGAAAAAATATTAAGGCGCTGTTATTCCCTTAGTATAAGAGACCAGGCTTCGCATCCATAAAGAATAGTGGGAAGGAAAATAGTTTTGTAAATTCTAAGTTTTATGTTTTGGTAGAAGGCGCGAACTAAGCAATTTCGGGTTTGAAAAATTCCTCATCAATTTCGTTTTTTTTTTTTTTACCATAGAACCTAAATCCTTGAACCTTACTACCTGTTCAAACGTACTTTCTCCTACATCTTTATCACCGATATTACTCTCGTTTCTACTGGTAACCATATATTTTATTTATAAGTACTAATTAAAGTAAAAATAAATTAATTTAATTATTATATCAGCTTTGGGGGAAAAAAATTCTCCTATAATTGTCTCCAATAATTCCCTTTTAATAATTCGATTACCCATGTTAGCAAGACATTATTTGGTTATCATAACCTATTCATACAGCACAGACAATCTTACCTTAAGAACTTCACTAACGAAATGAAAGATTTAAATTTTACATCATCGTCAGTTCATAAAAGTTTCATTTAAACAATCAATTGTATGTATATCCATATTATTCAACAGCCATTTTGGGCCGCTTAAGTTTTTAATTTGCTCCTGTTTTGACTTAATTATATTACCCACCATTCAATTTATTTAAAACAGCTATCACTCATTTTTTTAAAAATCTAACATATTTTTCCTCTATCTTCAATTATTAATCATTCTGTAAAAAATATTGTTACCTCAGTTTAAGCGTAAATAATAATATTATTTTTGAAATTTTGTATTTTTAATTTTTTTTATTATTAAAATATTATATTTTTATTCACTCATTATTATTATTTACCAGAAAAAGAAATAAAACTCTTTAAAAAACTGTCAGACATAAGTCCTCTTTGAATGATGTTGTGCCCTACGATTATGAATGATTTCTATTAAGAATAAATTAATTATCTACAGGGTATAATATTTAGTTTTATTGTTACTCTTTATATTAGCTTTAGAAAAAGAATATTTATTTTTGTGAGTTTCCTCGCTTAGCTCTAAAATAAAAAAAAAAATACAAAGAAATTAAAATAAAAAACCTAAAGACCTCTGTAAGTCGTTCCAGTTGTGTGACGGGCAGATAGGCGCTAATAAGGATAATAATAACTGACAGTTTAAGTAGCCCTGGGTTACAAAAACTTAATATTTTTCCTCACCTGGCCCCTACCCAAGCCCCGACTGGATCTACATATCCTTCTCCCCATATCTAATCAATGCCACTCAATGTAGCAGTAACTCAACCTCCCACTTCCACGCTTTTAACGTTCTTTATTATTATAGGTTATTAAAACCGAGGTTAACTCTGTTTTGACGTGTTTCCGATTAGTGTAACATGTTCACTCATGTTTTCTTCAAGGTTTCAAGCCTAAAAAAGAATTACCACCGGCTTTTCTTACCACATCAACGAGATTACTAAAAATAAAATAACATTTAAGTAAAAAATAAAGTCAACTCAATTTTCTTTTTTTCTAAAACTGAGTAAGAACAGTGTCTGATAGATTTTAAGATGGTGCAGATGATATTGAAGTCAAAGCAGGAGAAAAAAGAACTTAAACGGCACAAAAACACTGTTTTCGAAGAAAAATTATTTATTCCCAACAAATATACGAACAATTTTCTCCATGTAGTCTTCAAATTAATTATTATGTAGATCAAATCACAAATATTCTCAATGTTGATTAATATAAAACAATCCTCACAATAACTGAGGAGAATTCTATCAAAATGTCCACGTTGAGAAAATAACTATTACAAAATCATTATTGGAGTATCTCAATTAGATAAATTAAATATTGATTTGTAATACATATTTAAATTTTGAAATAAACTAAAGTCTTAGATGTAGAATTTAAAATTGTCGAAAAAACATTAAATTTTGAGAAGTGGAAAAATAGACGAATTCATATAGGACGCTTTTCTCAAGGGATCAAGTTTTATTTCATGGGACCATCACAGAAATAAAAGACGACCCCCACAAGCCGGATGGTGCCTCAGTAAATAATTAATTATAATGTCATATTCAAACTGTCAATTGAATTTGAAAACGATTTTGATTTTTTAGATTTTACGTAACACTTAAATGTTGCACCGTACATGAATTGTCGCAAAATCGTAAAAAATTAGGTATTTAAGTCTTCAGAAAACTTCGATTAAAAAAAAAAGAAAAAAAAGAAACCAATATGATTTGCAATAAATTTCATTTCATTATATAATAATATAAATCCTATAAAAACAAATTAACCTCTTCAATTGAAAATTGCAGTACCAAAAGCTAGTGAAAAACTGAAGAAGGACTGAATATAAACTAAATTAAAAAAAAAATATGAACCACTTGCCACTGATCCGACAAAATTCAAATAAAAAAAAATAGAAAAAAATAATTATGATTTTGAGGAAATTACTGTTTGAAAATAAAACTAATATTTTCATCTTAGTTATAATTGCTATTTTTGTTATCTTAGGTTAAACTACGACAGTAAAAACAAATAAAAACAATTAGAAACAACATAGTAAATTATTTTATGAGCCATCAGGATTCAATAAAAGAAGATTAAATATAACTTAAGAAAAATTTATCAATTCTGTTAAGTACATACGCTTAATTAGTTAATTACCATACTCATGCTAGAAATGGATGGTCCCTATTGGTTAACGTCAGTTAAGGCAATGGCTTGTATACTCTTTCCGCCGTCTTAAATTATTTGGTTGTTGAAAAGATTGCGGCACTGGAAGAAAACTGCTTGAGGTTATTAGAAGTGGATGTCACAAAGTGTACATAAATCGGTAGAGATGATACTAAGGCAATGAATATTTCATAGGGATCGACCAGGACGATACTATCTGCAGCAATCCCCATTATACCTGTGTAGCGTGCTGAGGTCCGAGCCACGCACAAGGTACAAATTACACATTAACAGAGAGGACTACCCTCAAATCACAGCTCGTCTTGTGTTAGTAGTGTCATTAGCCTTTCTCCACACTCAGGGATTTATTTTACAAAAACAAAATGTATTAACTACAATAATAGCGTGCAAAATGTTTGTTAAATACTAACCCGAAGATGTCAGAGTTCCGCATTTAAAAATTGATGGTAACTAACTCAATCACAGTAGGGTAAATAAGATCAAGTATATGGTCCAACCATTCATCGCATGATCAAAAGGTCACTTTTTTAATCATCCAGATTAAAATTTATAAGATTTCATGAAACATGGCGATAAAGGAATAAATTATTAGATACAATATTATGTAATTGTATTACAGTTATTCTAAAATGTAGGTACCGATTAGTTTTTCCTGTTTTGATTTAGTGTTCAAGGAAAATTATATAGTTAGATATTGAACGGGCGCCAAAAATAGGCTTTGAGTAAACTAGAAAAAACTGTCTCAACACTACAATATAAATGATTAAAAATTATAAAAAACAGTGTATTCTATCTAATTCATAAACTTATTATAATCAATTAAAATATATTCCTTTTTTTAAATTTTACTCGGTAAAACATAATATTTAGGGAAGAAAAATTAAGTTTAGTATAATAAATTCAATAATAATGTTATTTAAATGGCTTAACAAGGGTTAATCCCTTGTATAAATATAATAATGTAAATGTATAAATTGAATAAATTTACAATTTCGCCATTATTATTTCTATATTGATTTTGCCAAAAAATTGTACTTCCTTAAATCATTTAAAATGAATGATTTAAATATATTTTTAACTAGATGAGGAATACACTTGTATTTATTTTACATATTTGTAAATAGGATTACACATGAACATTTTTCGCATCTTTCCGTAATTTTTTTTTTTTTAATCACAAATAATATTTTTATACCAATTATATCAAAAATAAATTTTACTTAGGAATTGTATTAATAAAGAGCTAATTCGAAAAAAAATCATTAGGTGCAAAAAGACTAATACAATATTCTTTTCAACGTAGCATCTTGTTTAATCCTTAAACCATGGTTGTGTTCATAAGTTAAAATTGAATTTACCGGTCTAAGTAGAAGTAAATGAAGCATAATTTTAATATTTCTCAGATTCTATGTTTTTTACATAACATTTTCATGCTCTCATGTATTCAATTATTTTAATACTAGACTTAAAACAGTTATTAATATTTTATTGTTTCAAAATACTTCTGTACTTTTTATTGTTTTTTATGTCTTTTTTTTCTATTCCCAAAAATGGTTACATTTAGCTATTTTATTTGTAATAATAATAATTTTAAAAAATAACCTTACATAACTCATATAATACTGCACATATGAATGGATGTGCTTAAGAAGATTCATTCCACTTCTTTTGCTTAAATCATAATTTTTCATCATTTGTAATTATTTTTTCTTTATTTTTTTCCGTAAATATGGCATAGATGGATATATACCACAATAACACTGACTTCCATTAAGGGTTGTAGATTGTAATATATGTTTTATCTTAACTCTTAAATATATATATAAATATATAAATATATAAAAATCTTAACTTTATCTACATAAAAAATTACAACTAACTTTTTCATCATGTAACATTTTGATGGTAATTTTTTTTTTATTTTGTGTCTTTTTTGTTCTTAAATTACCTGATATATGATTACATATTTAAGCTTTAACATAATGGTCATTATGCCGCATGTTTTAAGATTTTTTTACTTGATATTTTAGAATAGCTTACTGGTCACGAATTCAATCACTCAATGTAGGATACAGAATATTTTAACAAATCCCGTAGATGGAAGTTAAATGGATTTTGTTGCTATATTATACTGGCCGCAGTATTTCAGTATTGTTATGAAAACATTGGTTTCTTAAGGCGTGTGGCAATCTGATTTGTGAACCTACTCAACAAAAAGACCTGCAGCCAGCGAACTCTACTTTTTGTAAAGTTGCTTAAAAGGCGTGGGTTAATTAAGGGATGTGATGTGATCAATAACATAGGAATTACACCTCTCTCTCCAGGATAATGGCCACTTTGCTTTGGAATTCGGGTTTTTAGCGGTCAGCCTGGTCAAACTGAGTGGGAGATTTATACTTCGCGATATTTACTTCCTTTTGTTATTGTCCAACTGCTCTTAGGCCTACTAACCTCCAATATTACCTATTTAACTATTTTTCCTTATTTTTATTACGATTTCAACAGCTCTATTTTTTTTAAAATATTGTTCAAACAGTAAATGGTTTGGTAAACAATAGAATTTGTAGAGGCATTCGTTACCGAATATGAAATACATCTCTATGCTACATATATAATAATTTAGTATATAATCTGTAGGAGTTATTTGTGATTTGGTAATAATTAGAGACCGGTTTGACGTGCAGTAAAAAGCCGAAAAACAGGCTGTAAAAAACGTGGCAAAAATTCAACGTGCAGTAAAAAATTCGAAATGTATATAAAGAACTGAACTCCTGCAATTATCAAGTTTATTGTTTAATTTCTAGCATTAATATATGAAATGCATTTTTAATCTTCTTTGAATAAATTAAACCCACTGAATACTTTTTACATTTATACAAACATGCATAAAAATCCTAAAATTTTGTTCATAAAAGAAGATCTATGAGAAGGCTAATTTTAATAAATGATTTTATATTTTTATTAGACTGAAATTAAATTTTTCAACTTCAATGTTTAAATGTTGAAAGGAGTATTGAAAAATATTCTTCCATGCAAAATTAGTCATTAGCAATCAGGGAATTATAGCCACAGGAAAGTGAGGCGGAAGATCAAAAGGATAGGATGTGGACTGAAAATCCAAGATAAAAAGAATAACATTGAACATTCTCTTTAATATGCTTATTATAAAGAGACATATTTTTAGTTACCCGAAGCCATTGGTTGATACTATTCCAAGAACATTCCTCACTTGTGTTTAGTTATTTGGTTTTATGATTTTAGTTAGAATTTGACTCTGAATTTGTTGTTTAAACTGTAAATTAAATAATGTAAAAATAATAAAATGAATAAATCGTGTCATACATACCCCTTATATGTGTATGATGTGATAAATTTAGTTCAAGCGTTACATTCATGCAAAAAAAATCAAAATTTCGCCCAAAAAGAGTTTGATGCAATATAAAATTAATTTATAAGTATAAATTAATGTAAAAATTAAGGTTTTTTTTACATCCTAAATTTCGTTCAAGTGGAGGAACCGTTCATAGAAATTGTCAAAACCAGAATAAATGAATTAATTAAGAGAGTATAATTTGAACCAACAAAATTCAATGGAGCTACAGTTATTTCATTTTATATTAGAACTCCGCTTATCCGTCCTAGTCGGTAACGAGGTAATGGTAACGTGCTTCGTTACCGACTTGGACGGATAAGCGGCATTAGCGGCTAAAAGGGATAGTCAGTTGATCTGGAGTGTATGTAAGAAATTCTTCGGGGTTAACTTAACTCAAGTATTAATATGGTAAAAATTAAATTAAATTAATAACTTAATAAATTGAAAATATGTACATTAATTAAGTTATGTTAAATAATAACGTTATAGTAACAGTTGTATAGGTTTTTGTGTATAGTAATTTATATTTATATATTTTAGCCTTTTTTAAAGTAATTAAAAAAAATCTTTCGATACATGATTTACTTTAAACGTGCATTTTTTTTTATTCGTTAATTTAATTTTTAACAACGATTAATCGGAAGACAGGTTGAACGGGCTTCTATTTGATGTACATTCTTATATTTTCTGTTTTTATTTATGCAGTAGCTCTGATATATTTTATTCTGATTATATTTATTCCGGACTGAAACGTCATTGAAATAAACAAAATATCAAGTATTTTTAAATATTTTATTATTATCCGTACCAACTCCCTCCCCATACCTACTGAATTTCCTACGACTGGTAGGACCTAACTGAATATCAACTGGCATCAATTACACTTTTAATGATTGTTCTGGTTATAGTTAATTTTTACTTTCATTTACTTATATTTGGAATAGAAAAATTTCGAATTCGAAATTTTGGAAATACATGTTTAAGGTCCTCTGACTCCAAAAAAAAAATTGCCTCGCAAAATGATCTGTGTGAATATGTCTGTTGGTGAAGAGCACAGCTCAAAAGAAAAATCGTAAAAAACTGACATTACATTTTTAAGGCGGAATTATTACTGAGATGTGACAACAATTTATTCGCTTAAATTGGCGGTTTACACAATATATTTTTCACAGTGATTTTCTCAAAACCACTCGAAAGATTATGATTGAACTGTATCAATGTATAATTAAATGATTTTTTAATATCAGCTTGGTTTTATTTTTATTGAAATACTATACAGGGCTTAAATGACGATTTTTTAAAAAATTAATCCCATAAAGTACCTTTATTTTTGCTTATTTAAAAAAAAGAAGCAGTTCTTGTTGTTAGCAATAATGAACAATGAATCAATACAATATATTAGAGAATTTTATGGATAAATAAAAGACAAAAAAAAAGGAAACAGAGGCATCCAAATCGCACGGGAAAAACCCCTTGTGTTATCTTTAAACTATAGTATTCTTTTCAGGTACAAAATTTATATTCATTTCTCCCAGCTCGACAAAATTTAAAATAGGAATTTTATAGCGGCAACAATTGATTTTCCTTGGTCTTTAGATTTTTTTTTTCCCAAAAATTACAAAAACACCTACCCTATATGTAGATTAGTGAATATCTACACAATACACATGTAGGGTGAGAAGTGAAAGTTATGTGATGTGCGCACAGCACCAGATTTTTTCGTTAAGATAAGGAGAACATTCAGTTTATTATATAAACAATTAACTTAGAAACACATATTTGTAGTTTGATTCCCCGGTTTACGAACTAAACTTTCTGAAACACCTGTTTAAGTGTAGTGATAAGGGAAAGCCATTGCGGTAAAACATTGATTTTCCCCAGTGTCTCTCCTAATCCAATCTGCTGGTTAGAGCAGATTTATGTCATCGATATGGTCCATAAACGCCCGGATGTTTTGATTTGGTCCCAGTAATGGACGTTTTATTATAGTCCAGAGTTAGGATGAGGGTCGGCATTTTCTTGCGACGTCCTGTTCCGATTAATGTCTCAATGATTTAGTGATACCTCTGCGATAATTGATTCCATATAACGTTCAAAATGATCTTAGTTTACTGTTATTAAACGTATTACTTTGACGTGCATAATTAGGAATCCGAATTATTAAAAAAAAAAATTCTATTCTGCTTAAGATACTCGAGTATGCAAATTATGTACCTGTCATTAAGAGAAAACATTGACCTCAGATTCTGAGTATTAAATGATAAAAAATAAAAAACACTACTCGTCTATAAGAGTACTTGAGTATCAATTCTACTTAATAAATAGTGCTGAGAAGCACACTTTAGGCAGTATCCTAATCATAATTCAGTTAATTTTTATGTATTAATATGTAAAAACAAAAGTAAATAAATACTGAGATGTTAGTGATTGATGCAAATATATGCCAGAAATTTATATAATTTAAATTAATTAATTCAGACAATATAGCAAGAAATTTGGATATGATCAATATTATCATATTTATTTACAGCAACAAAGCTTGTAATTTTCTCAATGGTAGCAGTTATATAGAGGACAAAGTTTTAGGAAAAAATGTGCTTCAGAGAGTATATAATAAAAATTTATAATACAGATTTAGTCTAAAAAATAAGTAAGTTATTTATCTAAATATTGGTAAGAAAGGAACTATTATATTACAATGAAACCATGGAGAACCAAAAGGGATTATCCTACATCTCTGTGAAAATTGAATTTTAAGTGTTAAAGCATTGTATGCATGCTCTCTCTGGACCACCACGAAATAAAAGTCCTGCCGGCTACAAACGACCTTTAAGTCATTCTATGCTTTTTTTTTTTTTCTATGCCTCCCTACCAGTCATTTCTGACATATAGATGGGGGGATATCTACAGGTTACCACCCTATTCCTACAGCATGGTGAGGGGTCAAGTTTTCATTTCGTGAAACCACCTCAAAAATAACTGTCGACCCCCCAGGCCGAATTCGAACCGGGGCCGGAGCAGTTCCCAAGTTGCAAAGTCCTGCGCCTCAACTCCGTGAGCTACGGACGGCCCATGTCATGCTTTCTGTTGGGTGTATTGAAATTTGTATTAATCTCGAAACCACAGAGGAGCTATAGCCAGTTTACCTATTAGACTAAAATCATTGATCCTATTTTGACAGAGCATGAGTGAATCAAGTAGCTTGATTCGCTCTGTTACTGCTACCTGAATACAGTTACTGTTACCTGCTATGTAATACAGTACATCTGAAATAGATTGACTTTCAAAACTTCTCTAAAGCAGCTAAGGAAAAAAATATAGTAAAATCTTCTAAACGATTTTTCTCAAAATTTTATCTTAGAGGTTGGATCGTTCTAGTTCTCAATGCTTCATATATGTGAGCATATAATGAATTACGATATACACTTAATATAATAAAAAATAAGCCACGAAAGCTAAAAAAAAAAACCAATAAAATGATGGTGTCTATTTATGATAATGATAGTGTCTATCTGGATATGACTAGATATATATGTTTTTTTTTTTTTTTTGGCTTTTTATTTATTGATAGATATTACAATCTGCCACTCAGTTGTGGGCAATAGGTAATGGTGATGAATGATCACATTCATACTAAAATAATATAAAATAAGAATAAAAATAAATAAATGAATGAAAAAAAAAATCTCTCTTAAAATATAAGGAATAAAATAAGAAGGACAAACAAAATGAACATGAAAAAAAAAAAATAATCTCTAGTCACATTTACACTCTTATATACAATAATATAATATATCTAACTTTAAAATCATTAAAACCATAGTATCAAGGAAATTGAGATTCTCTACAACGGTATATTAATGCTTAAATCATTTTCGAAATTCGCATTATGCTCTTATTTTTATTTACCAACAATTTTACTAATGTTCTTTAATATATACCAATCTTTTTGTTATTCAGGTATAAATATTTATGATTGTGTCGATAATGATGTGGGATGGTCATTATATGTAATAAGAGCCAGTAAAAAAGATAATTTGGATATTAAAAATAATTCTATAATGATAGCTTGTAGTGTTAGTTGACGGTTCTCTGATAATAATTTTATAAAAACAGTTCCTACTGTCTTAGGTTTTTGAAAACCCCGAAACAATTCCTTGCTATTAGGAGATTAGGGATATTTTATGTAAATATGACTTTATCTTTTTAGCAACATCCTAATAACATAAAAAAATTATTAAATCCACTACATCCCTGAGGAAGACGACCGCGAAATTTATTCTGTTTTAATGACGGTTTATTCAATACAACAAAGTATAAGAATTTAATGTAGTTTCATTAATTATACGTTTCGAAAATAATGATGTTTTTCTGTATTTTTAATTTCTATAATTATGCTGACTTTTTATTTATGTTATATTATTTATATGTTAACCTTTTTTTACTTCTTTTAAATTACATGATTTATATCAATGACTTACATTGCTAGGCAAAAAAGTATTTCAGGTAAAATAGCTTACAAATTACTATACTTTAAAATTATAATTGATAATTGCAATTACTTTATGAACCACAATTGAACCTACTTACGCAATTAGGGACCAACCAGAAATTTTTTTTATCTCTTATACGCTATATTAAGACTTTTTTTATTTCGCAACCAAATCTCTATACATATCTGATAGTAATATAATAGTAGAGAACGCTTTGCTCTGAGTTAATGTTACAAAATCAGTATTTAAAAAAAAAAAAATTATCATGATTTCCTTTAAAACACAATTAAAAAATATATGGTTGATTCCTAATTCCACATATGAATTTAATTGTGAGTTGAGCCAAAGTAATTGCAGTTAATAATTACAACTCTTATGCATTTGTAATTAATTTACTTAATTGTATTTATTTGCTTCTTGTTATTTTTACATTTTCATATGAACATTTACTATATAGTTGTAATTTTTGCAGTTATTACTGTTGTACATACCATCTTTTGGTAAGTATAAAAATATAATATTTAAAGTGGATTAATAACATTAGTGGTTCATATAAAAAAATTAATACAATAATCAATTCTATTGCATTATTGCTTACCGATGAAAAGTCCCTTAAAATGTTTAACATCTGATAAAATAAATATATATGTATTGGTAAGTAGAACTAAAAAAAAAAAAAAATACGATATCAGAATGATTAAAAGAGTAATAGTAATGATAATTTATCATATCATGGTATTATTAATATTTTATAATATCGCTACTCCTATTTATATTATTAGTACATTAATATACTATGTACTATAATATATGTGTTTATATATTTATTAGCTTGTATAATTATCATTGTTTTAAAAATTTTAATCGTTCTAATTAACATATAATAATGCTAATGGCTATTCTATATTCGTACCTGAATCTTACGCGAAAAAAAAAATCCTTATGCAAATTAGCTTTTTTAAATATTTATATCGCTTAAACCTAATAATTTCCTTTAAAAAATTCACGGAACCTGATAGTCATTGTTGGACCATCATGCTCAGTTACATTATAACTATGATACATACTCTGTTGCCAATTGACGCTGTATTCCCTGAACATTTGGCCGGCAGACAAGAAGCTGAGGAGGCTGGAGAAAGACTGGTCCTAAGGAGAATGTTAATCAACCCCCCTCCCGATCTGATGAAGCGGAGAGGGTAGAACGAGGTAAAAGAAAAAAAAAGACAGGAAAAAAACCGGTCAACGTATTACGGCCAGTAATTATAGACGTGGCTGACTGTCAGTCTCTCTGCTATTAGACCACGTGTTAAGGTAAAGTCCTCAATGTCTTTAGCATGTTCTGCACTTGGGTTAATTGGTCCCGTTTTTCTTCCTTCCTCTTTCTTGATGGAGTTCCCATTGTCAGTGTAATAAGTTCCTTTGTGTTTCCCACCCTTAATTTTTTACAACAATAGTACATTATTGTTCAATTATTTTTCAATACTTCTTTTAAAAATTTACCATTGACATTCAATTAGAATGAGTGGTATATTTTTGGATGCAAATATTTGATCTTCGAACAGCCATTTATTTATTTTATAAACTGCGGCTTTAAATTCATTTAATATATTACAGTTAATATATATATGTGTGCGTGTGTCGACAGTTGACATGATGAAACAACATTGCCTCTTTGTTGCCATGATTTAGTTTAGGTATATGATTTTTTATTAGTTTATTATTCTAAGCTATTTAATTACTGAACCAGGAATTTATCATGAGCAAAATTACATTTAGAAAATGATTTATAATTGAAGAGTCAATAAAATTTTATAAAAAAATAGGTTTATGACACCTTTAATAGAAATATTATATATGAAATATATTGCACATTTACGATATACCAGGAACCTCTATTGGAGCATCGCTCTCATAGATAAATATAGAACTCATGGATTTTGAACTGATATTTGTTAGTGATGACCTATGTAAATGTGTTCCAAGAAAAAAAAAATAGATTCATGGGATTTCTGAATTAGTTTTGATACGAGTTTGGTTTCTCTGAGGTTTCAAAGTAATTTGATTGTTGAGATTTTTTTCTCCTACGCTGCGTTGCCTCTTCGCTTAATACATAAAACGTCTGCGAGTATGAAGTTTTATTGATTATTATGTATTAGATTTATTGACGTTTACGGTAACTACTCCATAACTTTAGGTCGTAGCGTATTTTATACGACTCAAAGTCTCTCTCAATAAAGAGTATATCAAACCCAGAAAGAATTTTTCTAATCAAATGGGTAATCCCAGAGATTAGCGCGTTCAAAGAAACTTACACTTCACCAAATAAAAAAAAAAAATGGAAAAGAATCATTTCACTTCATAGCATCACGTTAAACATTCTTAAAATGTTGCAGACTTTTATGCCGAAGTCAAAGTATGAAATGTGTATCTGGAAACTGAAATGGAGAGAAAGGATAATGCATAATAAGAAAAATAAATTACATATTTAGTAGAAGATATTTATTTGCTTTTGTATTGTATAAATAGAATCCGCATGATAAACAATTTATCTTTGTGTGAAACACCCTCTTAGTGGATGTTTCAGTTAGTTGCCAGCTATTACATATTCATGTCAAAGGTACACAGTGCTTTTGGCTACACACATGCAGAGGGACAGATTCATATAGGTAGTCCTGCATTGCTGATAACTGCCCTAATTTCATTAGCAGTCTGTTGTGGATTCGAAATCCAGAATGACAATTATGCCTGTTAAGTGGTTACGCTGGTTCCAATACACAATGCCTAGATCAAATCCCACGCCCATCGTGTTTCCTGAGTAATTTACTAAGAGCATTGTTAAAACAGAATATTATTACGGTCATTTCGAGTTTGAAAACCGAATTAACCACTTAATTTTGAAATTTAAAATATACAATTTAGAACATTATTTTGGTTTAAAAAATACAAAAATAATCGAGCTTTTCTATCTTCAGAATCATTACTATAATTATCAGTTTCTTCTGTGCCGCTTTCCGACTAATTTGCGTATTCATATTCTGATTCTGAATCGCTCATTTTTCAATATATATTTTACTAAAGTATAACATCAAATTTAATTTTATCTTTTATCATACTTATGTTCGTGAGGTTTACGCGGATTGTTCTTAAACTGGTATGATGACACCAGGACCCTGTTTCATAATAAAGTACAAACTAATACTAGTACTATTACTAGTACTAATACTAATACTATTACTTGTCGATTTAAATTAATACAATTACACTGACTTGTACAATAATAACTAGTACTTTAGTACTTTTTAACTCCTGTAATATCACTAATAGTCCTTCCTATTATGAAAAAAATAAGTATTAGTGCAATTACTACGTTGTTTCTATACTTGTACTTTGAACTAATACTATTAGCTTTCATTATGAAACAGGGCTCAGATATCGGTCATAACACCTAGCTCCCTAAGTAAACATAGACTAAAGCTATATTTAGAGGATTATTACAGAAAATCATTGTTATTAATTTTATTATTATCACATTGTTATTTTCAATTCTCAGTTATATTCGAGTGTGAAAAATTATTGCAGCATAAAATACAAGACTACTCGAATTATCTTGAGCGTGTACAGTTTGGCCTGTTTAGCGCGCTCGAATTAACTCAAGTGTACAAGTAAGTTGTTAAAGTATTATAAACTTATCATGAAGATTATATTGTGTATAATAACATACAAAAATTAAAAGAGGGTTTGTTTTTGTTTGAATGCACAAATAATAATACGATCTGATGAATTATTTGTTCGTTAGTTACCCGTTTAATGATGAGGCTATGACCCATAAGATTCAACACGAACGTCTGTCGTCTATCTGGAAAACTGTTGGCAAGTAAATAAGTCAATAAGTCATTAAATTAAATGACAATTCATGAAAAATTAAATAAAAAGACATCAAAATTATATAAATTAGCGATTGGTTTTTACTCTTTCATGTGTTTAGATAAAGATAAAATGTTTTTCCATGAATGCGTGAATAGAATATTTACAAAATATACACAAGTAAAATTTTTGCTTATTCGGATGATATTTATTTTGCATTAACTAATTTTTTTAAGGAGCGGTTATAAATTTCCAGGAAATGCATGGGTTTCGAATAATTGAAAAAGTAAACGTTTTTTATATTCTAAATTTTTTTCAGTTAGAATTAAATTTTTTTTTTAAGCTCAGCCTAATTCCACATTTTCAGCTTTATAGCTGTACTTGTTTTTGAGATACGTATTCCTCTTAAGGTTTGATTTGAACCCAATTTATCAATAGAGCCGGTACACACTTTCAAACGTATTTGAGTTGACTAAATACTTTTTTTCCCCATAGATAGATATCGCCTTCTCTAGAAGAGAAGAGCAGTATAATTATGCGATCAAACTTTTTAAAACTGAGCTGACTGTTTTTGCCAACAATTTGTCACAATAACATTTAAGAATAATTAAAGTGAGTTAATTCTTTTAATGAGATTAATTATATTTTCACTTTAAAAATCGTTTATATTCATCTGAAACTTTTTTAAGCGGTTATTATATTTAGGGACTAAATGATGAAGCAGAGCAATCAATTAATTCCCCAAGTTCGTTTTATTTTATTTTGATGAAATGTGCTCACTCTTTAAAAAAATAAATTAATGTTTTAATAAAGTTGTCAATACTGGTTTTGCCTTAGAAAAATATTTGCGTAATATGTCTTCATGATTAATTCTTTAGTTAATAGTAGTATATAATTTATGTTTCTGTCAAAATATTTGTCAAAAAATAATTATGCAAATGAATAATGAAATTAAAATATATATCATTTCAAATCACTGTTTAGCATACAGTTCACTAATAAAAATTAAGTATAATATCAGAACAACACTAATTGAAGATTATCTTTTTCACTATTTGTTGGGTGTTTAAATGAACCAATATTCATTGATTTGTTTTCTGTGCACTGTGAGGAACTCAAGATTTGGACCATCTACTGTTAATCTAATAAACATAGATCAATGGCAGAAATGAGTGAGGATGTACTGAGGAAAAAGTGTAAAAACGTGTAAAATATATATTTGGAGGAAGATAGCTCAGTGGTAAGGAACTGTGCTACTAAACTCCAGGGACTCGGGTTTGAATCCGGCTGTGACAGATGATTATTTATTTTGTTACTACAGTAAGTCAACCCTGTGGGTTCAGGAAATCCTCTGGGGTCCACTCAGCCTCATAATATAGATACTCTTAATTGGGGAAAAATCTGGTGATCAAGCGTTATTCTGATTATTTATGTACATACATAACATAACAAACAAAACAATTTCATGTGCTCTCTTTTTAGAAAAATTACAAATTTTCAATTAATTATTTTGAAAGAGAGAACCTGTAATTGTATTTTTCAATTTTTCGTAGACAGTGGAAACGAATTGTTTACATTGATTTATATATTTTCTGATTTTTAAAAAAAAAATGTAACGTAAGAAAAACAAAGAACAATTAATGAACATGTTTACATAATTTAAAAGATAATGCTTTAGAAAGAATACTCGGAAAGATCATGATTAATCGGGGAACTAATTAGAAAATTTCTTTGTTATTTAAAAGAATATTCTTTGATTTTGCTGTTGACCTTAGAATGCTCTGGATGCTCAAATTTGAAGGAATTTTCTAGTAGAACAGTTTACATTTTCCACGTATTATGGGTATACACATAATATATATATATAAGTTACGGTATGAGTCAGCTGTTATTTCGATGTCAGCTGACTGAGGAGATCAGCTGATCGAG
>NW_027115142.1:1122166-1167475 GCF_000696795.3 Halyomorpha halys
CAATACTTAACTTATATATATATATATATATATATATGTGTGTGTGTGCTCTGCATACCCAACACTTTTGAAATATTTGCTTAAAACGGGAAGAGGTGACTTTAAGATAGTTAAATCGAGCAATATTTAAAAAGGGACTGGAATTGGAAAACGGCATGAAAGCTCTTTTCGTTTCAAGGAAATATTTCAAAAGTGAAACAGGACCGTCGCTCCCTGGGGGTCTTAGTGGGGCGGGTCCGGCGGGGAAGGATTGCCTTTTTTTGGGTATGATCTCCTCCTGTGGGTTGTTACATATCGTACGTCGACCAACCTACTCACTATAATTTTACTTGTTGTATTTTTTATATAGTTGTAAATATAAAAAAAAAAAAAAAATCGAACATGTTATCAGATACCATGGAAAACATGTGACGGAAACATGCATAATTCCAGGAGGTCAGATGTCTGAAGAGTTAAGGTGTAAAGAACTTGTAACTCCCTGGATTTGTTTGGAGCAATCGTATATAATTACCAAGCCATTGCAAGAATAGTGATATAACTTTAAAACACAAGCCACATTTGTGTTATTTTCACTCATCAAACTTTTCCTCATCCTCATCATAGTTAGTCAGTCGTCGAGAGTTTCCGATATCATGTCAATTGACGTGGTAGAGAAGGGAAAGGAAATAGTTCACCCATTTTTGGCTTTTTCATACGGCTACAGGTAGGTTTTTTTGGAAACAGTAAAGGTAACCGAGATGTTCATTATTGATCATTTTCGGTCTTTATTCTTTCTTAGAACATTACTCAAAGTTGAGAAAGGCGTCTTTATTTGGATTATTCTCAAACTACGTGTAACTTTCAAGTCGCCCATTAATAAAATAGTTTCCAAGAATCACTTATAAATTCAAGTTGACTGTAATACCATCTCTGTGATCCCTGGAAACATTTTCTTCTGATAGACAAGATAAACTAATTATATTGAAATATTTTGATAATAGCCATGGGCACATCAATTCTGATTGCTGTGGATGTCGCTAAGCAAGATTTTTTACATTTAAGTACATCTTGAATTGATTTTCATACATCTGTCGGAAATAAAGTTTTACGGTATTTAGATCTGAGTTGGAAGCTTACTAAAATTATTTCAATTTTTTTTTTTGTCGTGTTAGAACAGTTGTATAATATTACAAAATATATTCCTGAAAACAATGTCATTTCCGTTGACTAATTATAACACGAAAAAGGGGATATTTTAATGAAAATTTAGTTAACACTTTAGCAACTTTCTTTCATCTAGCATTAGTTGGATGAAAAAAAAACAGGCTAGTGAGTTCATCATTTTAGTTAATAACTTTTTGTTTAAATAAATTGTTTGTATTTTATAATAGTCGTTAGCCTTATGAATTAAAAACTTTAATTTATTAATTAAAAAAAAATTAAATCTGTAACGTTAAAAGCCTTGAAGGGTTAAGGGAGCAGTACTTTGTAAGGAAGTACCCTTACTATACCAACGGTAATACAAGGAGGTAATTTAGTCAGATCAGTTCGACAGCCAGATTTTTACCGAATTAATGATACCCACTTTATGAGGCTGGGTGGATCCCTGAGGGCTGCCGAACCCACGGACTGATTCTCAGCTACAGTAAAACAGAAAATAATAATTTCTCACAAGTGAATTCGGATCCGGGTCCTTGGAGTTGTGCATTGCGTTACAAATGTGCTTCCCACTCTCAAATTATTAATTATTTATTTAACCTTAATTAAACATTGTGTGATTTTTTAATAGTTCAGTTTATCATTGTTGTGAATGTTCATGAACATCATTACCGTTGCTTGAGTTAATTTTATATTCAAATTGAATTTAGTTGACAGATGATTTATAAAATAAATAAAGAAATGACCTAAAATATTAATCTAAATAAATTTTAGAATATAATAATATAATCCCGTATCGATTTAAAGGTCACGCCCTCCCTTCTGGATTTATTTTCACTCTTCAGAATTCTAACATACTAAGATTTCATTATGTCTTTGTCGGTGGAGAAAATTAAATTGTTATCGATTTGAAAATCGCCCGCTTAAGAAACAACTTATTTTAACTTTTCAGAATTTTAACATATGAGGACCCCTTTATTTGTTTTCGGAGATGCATAAAATGGGAATGCTTTTAAGTTAAAGATCACGCGCGCGTTTATCGATTTGTCTTACCGTCTCGGACTTCAGATGTATTCGGATCCATATTTATGTTTTCTGGAGTACGGATAATAAAAATCTTTTCAAATTCAGAGTCGCTTGCTCACATATTAATTTGGTCTTACTTTCAGACTATGATTATGACCTTTATTTACATATTATTGTCCTTATATCCTGGAGAGAACGAAAATGTAAATGCAATCAATTTAGTGATTATGCTCTTGTTCAATGATTCAGTTTTGTTTTCCAAATTTCCAACGAATTAGAAATCCTGAACAACACTGACATATCAGGCATTCTAAAAGATAAAATAAATCAATACCCAATCTTTTAGTCAAAAGCATTTTCCGATAATACATAAATGGACTATAATACTTTAAAAAATCTGATTAGTTAAGATATAAATATATATCAATACGCTAGGGTGCGATCTTAAAATCGATTACATTTTTATTTTTTGTATTTTGGAAAAATATATCAAAGGACCTTGGTGTAACATCAGAGATGACTTAAGAGTTTTTAAGAAAAAATAGTTTTGTAGAGTTAGAGTTATTAGAAAACCTTTCCAACAATCCTAATCCTTTGGTTCAAACCTTATCTAGTTCCACCCATTCCTACAGCCCACCTAGAAGGTTGAAACGGCAGTGGCCAAGAGACTTATTATTAATAAACAACGGACAATTAGAGTTATGGCAATGGTCAGGTTCTCCACTCAAGTTGAGTGTTTGCGGCTTAAGCGCACTTGCTCAGCCTCCACTGGCTCACTACCAGTGATGTGGTGAGAGGGATGCACTGGAATCTTTTGAGCTCTGCTCTACTTCTCATACGTGGGGGATAGAGTGGGCTCAGGGATCCTCAGGTCGATTGTGTAAATATTGTATATAAGAGTGTAAATGTATATATTTAGATATAGAGATCATATTATTTTATTTATTTATTTTTTTCATACACATAGTTTGATTATGTTTATTTTGTTTATCCTTCTGTTTGTATATATTTTAAGAGAGATTTTATTTATTTTTATTCATTTTATTTTAGTATGAATGTGATCATTCATCACTATTACCTACTGCCCACAACTGTGTGGCAGATTGTTGTATTTATCAATAAATAAAAATTATTTAAAAAAAAAAAAAGAAGAAGAAGAAGAGTTATTAGAGAAAATAAAAATATTTCTGTCAAGTAATGATGTACTCTACAATGACGGAGGTTGTGGCCTCTCATCAATGTAATAGTATAATAAAAAAATAAACCTACTGCAATAAGTGACTTAAAAACCATGGTTGTAGTTGCACGTGCTTAACAAATTCTGAGGCCGTACAACAGAGGTTGAACAGAAAATATCGCGCCAGATGATCTAATAAATTCAAGAAGGGGACTGCTGGTAAAAAAAGATGGAATCGGTAATTGATGGAATGCCTGGGAACCGGGAGGCCAAAGCCCGCCAGATAGGATCGGACCAATTAAGTCACAATTTGTGGTTTGGATTCAACCAGTGTCTCCTATGAAATAAACATAGGCTTAAATAATAAATTTCCTTGGCAGGTATCTTTTACTAATCACTTTGCTTAGTTTTTCACCTGCTCGGTGGCATTAGCCATGTTCCCATTCCACGTCCCCTCGGCCAGGTATGGTGCCGCTGGTTTACGTAGCTACGGCTCCGGAGTAAAAATGTTTTTGCAAGAAAGTACACTTGTCGGATCGATGGCTTTGATAGATGGCTACAAGAACCGTCACTTCTCCTACAGCCGATTCCTTTTAAATCCCGGCTGTTGTTGTCTCTGCCGTGTTTGTAGTCTGGATCTCTTAACATTAAGTCCTAAGAGGTAGTTTTACATCCGATATTTCCTCTATCACAGCCCTTCCATATCCTTCTGTTTGCAGTTTGTCCTTTCATGGCTCTATTCTATTTCATAATCGCAAATGACAAATGATACATGGAGAATCCAGGAATGTTGGGGTTCAAGACGAGAACTGTAGACAATTGCTTTGCAGTTTTTCTTGCCAGACATCTTTGATCCGGTTTGAATATCAGGAAAATAGTAGGAATCTCTATCAACTTAACTCCTAGTGGCAAAAAATTAAAATTAAAAGTTAAACATAATATTGAGCCTAGAAAATTTTTTTGGTCCGCCAAAAACAATTTCTGGATCTGTCCCTGGCTGAACTTTCATCTATCTTCATGCAAATTACAAATTGTGTAGATTAATCATTTTCATGTGGGGGCAGCTGCTCTTCCTAGAAGTGAAAAAAAATTACTATGTTAAAATTACCTAGTAAAGTACTGCAATAATTATATAATATTTTCTTTAAAAGTTTGGTTTCATTCGTTTTTTTCGTAGCTGAAATTTCACAACCTTATTGACTCATGGTTTGCCACCCTAGTTTTGATCCTAGGTACGCCCTTGAAAACATTCCTTCAACACAATATAGAATAATTCATGCTTAAAAACCTTTAATATGTAATAAATGTTCAGTCTATTTCGTATATCACAAGAGGTATAAAAGAATAATCAATAAGTATTGTTCACCTACCTTAATTTATTTTTTTAAATTAATTTTATTTATACATAAAAATTATTTCTTTATTAACTGGATTTAGTGAATGACAACAATTTCTTCCTTATTACAATATAATAATTTATTTCATATTACACAGCTGTGTAATGCTGTGTAATATGAAATAAATGATTATATTGTAATAAGGAAGAAATTGTTGTCATTCACTAAATCCAGTTAATACCTTAAGAATCTTCCAGTCAAAGGATTAAATTTAAATTATTTCTCTTATTATTTCTATTGCCAAAGCCTACATTTTTAATTATCTCTAGTTATTCTATTCTATAGTTCAGGGGTGGCCAACAAATCGATAGTGAGGCCAATTTTGGTCGATTGTAGAAGACAAAACTTTCTATCAATAGTTTAATGCATTCTTGAATTTCCGAAGAGAATTCTGACAACCTGACACTATGCCCATACGCCCAGCACAATACATTTTGACTTCTGAGTTACACTTGTCACCGTACGTAACGCGTTTGCGTTCGAGTTACGACTCGACTCATCGAAGTCACTGTCAGTTAGCTTGAATATTTGGTAGTGTCATATGGTAGCTTCTTTTATTTCGTATTAACAGTATTATTATTAGTCAATACTATTTTTTCTCGGTGACTACGTTGTGTTTCAATTTTTCTTCTGTTTAAATTATTTTGTCTTTTCTTTGTTTTAAATTAAATTGCTTTTCTTACCTATCTATTCACTTGATAAGTGAACATTCTCTAAACTGTGGTCATTACACTGAGAGAATAATATGGGACAGTATTACAAATATATTAGGAATAACAATAATTCTATTTAAATTAATAAGTCAGTATTGTTAACCGTAATAAATATATTGGAACTTTAACATACTCCTTAAATTTTAATATACTTGAATTTTTGTTCCCGATCGTAATATGCAGTATTGTTATTATTCTCTCAATGTAACGGAGATAATTACCGCAGTTTTTGAATATTTAATTCAATATGTATCCTTTAAATTGTCATATTTCTTTTCATTTTAGTATACCCATGAACATGAGTAGTAAACCGAAAAAAAACTAAAACTTATCACTTCAATGAAGAATGGGAACTGGATTACTTTTTTACAATAGTGAATAATAAGAGTTGTGGTGAGTTTAATATTCGCTGGAATGCACCTTATACTGAAACATGGTGTATGAACTTAATTTCTATTTCTCTCCCTTAGACTACCCCTATAACAGCAAGTCGATCGCGAAACACTTTTAAGATAAAATCTTATAGTAGATCTTATATACAGAAAAGTTGGCCATCCCTGCTATGGTTATTTCAATTTTATTTTGTTTAGAATAAAACATCTCTTTCTTGAAAGTTGTTTATAATTATATAAATAAATAAAAAAAAAAAAGATTTATCCTAATTTCCAGGATTGGCCGCAATAAAATTAAAATTATCATTTATCTCATTATGTTAAAATTCAAAATTAAATTTTAATTATATTTGGAGACTCCAAAGGTTAGAGGTCTGTTCAGTGCTCATCGATTGTTCTGATTCCATTAATTTAAATAATGGATATCTTATTATCGTCACATTATTAAATAATTTATTAATTTATAATTACGTTTTAACTAGGGTATAAAATTATTTATTAAATGAAATTAAACGAGCCCACTCATTCATCAGTGTTTATTTTGGTTCTCATTTTCATTTAGCACTGATGTGAATGAAACGGAAGGAATGAATGGATCCATTAATATTGAATACATTTAGTTTAGCATTTAATTATGTTATTTATTTCCAGAAATGGTTTTCGGTATATCATTAGCCAATTATTCTAACCATAATGAACTTTATGCTCGCTTATTTGTTGTTGATAGTGGCAACGGTAGTAGCCATTATCATTATATTACAACGTCAATATTTCAAGTTGCTTATAATATCTATTATTATGTTTTTTCATTAATCTCTGATTCAATTAACAAGCTCTCACTCCAGTCAAGTATGTATCCTTTGAGTATGATTCTACTAATATTAAACTTTAAATTTAATTTAATTAAAGTTTACGTGAAATTGAGCATTTTGTAATACAGATATTTATTTATAAAATTATGATTGTAAGAGTATTTCACCAATTAATTTTATTGAAATTTCCTTAACAGCAGTAACTGTAATTTTGTATTTTTATGAACCCATATCTGAGAATAAAAATAAGGTTATGAAAACTATATATATGGTTATTACTTTTCGATAATTTGCTAGCGAATACGAATCATTCCTCGGATTGATAGCTTGAATAAATGCATTCACAAAACTTTGAATAGAATTGAGTATATTATGAGAAGGGAGGTTCTAAAACTACGTGAACATAGTTTTCATGGAAATAAACCGACATCATTTCGTAAATGAAATTTGATCTAAATTAAGAAATTTACCATTATCTTATTTGAAACAATATTATCTATAATCACTTTTTTATAAATATAAATATAATATGTGCGACTAATTGTCTAAATAATTACTTTATTTCATTTAAATATAACAGTTTAGTTTGGTTGATACCCTAAAATAATTCAGAGGTTCTACTGTATATAGTTAAAAATTCAAAATTATTAATCCTAAACAGCTAGGGCAATTTTATATCATATATTTTAATGAATATACAATTTAACTGAGTTAATTGGATTAGACAAAAATGGATTGAAATTTCTTCAGAAACCATTTCACCTTCATCATGGTGAGAATTTGAGGAAACAGCTGCTATAGTTGGTCAAGAATTGTAAATTACCAATCAGTTTCACGCGCTCGTGGGAGTAATCTGTTTAATTTAGAAACATCTATACAAAAATCTATTAAATTCGGGCATGAAAGCATTGCATCTTGACATCTGAGCTGATAAGTATTTCCATAACCTTCGTGACTTTTTTTTAAATTGATAGATTTATTTATTGATAGATTACAATCTGCCACACAGTTGTGGGCAATAGGTAATAGTGATGAATGATCTCATACATACTAAAATAAAATAAAAAAAAGTAAATAAAATAAATTTAAAAAATAAATAAATTTAAAAAAAAATCTCTTAAAATATATACAAACAAAAGAATAAACAAGATGAACATAATCAAACTATCTGTATGAAAAATAGATAAATAAAATAACATATACACGTGACATTTTAACATGAAAATATGAACAAAAAAGATTATAATACGAACGGTAATCATTCAATACTGCCTCCCATATGGTGACAACTGCATGGGGTCACCCATGGCTATACCATATCTGAATAGTTGAAAATTATTTTAACAGATGATTAAGGAAACTTATTTTCGTGAGTGTATTGTGTAATTTTTTGTTAAACTTGTTAAATGAACTATTTCTATTTTTTTGTTTTACCTCCGCAAGTTCTTAAAAGATTTGTGCACCTTTTAGGTGATTTTAAATTGATTTAGAGAGTTGAACTGGTGTCAGGGATGTGCATTTTGTTAGTCACAACTTTATTCTCCGATTCTCACCATTTGTTTGCGTGTTTTTACGGATTTCTCTCATTTCTCTCTGTCTCGAATCACTGACACACAAAAATATTCTCCTATCGGCTCTCCCACGGGGCACCGGAGCTGGCCAACATACCACACACAACAGCAAAGAAACTCCAACAGTTTCAGGGTTGTATCCTGAGACGTATTGTAAAACAGACAACTTTACAAAATGCGAAAACTGACTACATTCACATAACAGTGATAGAATTCATTACACGGCTTACTTAGCCTTCAACACAATACTAACCCACTTTTTCATAAATTAACACCAAGAGGACGCCCACAACTACTACTGACGTCACAATACCAAGTGAGCTCCGTCATCAGACAGCAGACACGATACCGTTTTTCCATAATAATAATAATAATAATTTATTTATTTGTTTATGGAGCAACCCCCGTACAAATAGAGTTAGCCTGTAAAATACATGAAATAATCAATACATTGTAGTAATTTTACACTAATGGTGAGTCAGATATCGTTTATATAAACTAATAAGAAACAATATACCCAAGCTGGGCTATCTACATTAGTTAGAATAAAATAATAAAACAAAAACTACACCTCCAATTGGGAATCCTATCCTCCAATCCAGCTCTAAGCAAGAGGTTTTATGTTACATATATAAAAAAAAAGTTTTAGTTCCAATCGTGAGGTTAGAGACAGAAATTCATAAAACTGGTTTTGGTTAATATTGCTTAGTTTCGGTATGTATCGAATTCGATTCTCATGATACGCGGGGCAATTTGTCAAAAAAAGAAACAATTCTCCAATGCCGTTCCATCATAAGCTGGACAAAGCTTCTATGGGTCCAATGTATATTTGTATGGTCCGACACTTAGAGTAATTGCATATTTACAGGATAGTCGGTTTTTTAGGTATCTTTGAGGATCATTCGCTTTAATGAAGACACTACCCTTCCACGGGTTATAGATCGATTCTTGTAATAATAAGAGGTATTTACCTTTGACAATTTTCCTATATCTATCCAAGATCCCCCCCATTCTAATTCTAATACTTACCAAATCATTGAGTAGTATCGGGTTAAACATCCCGAAGCTCTCCAATAGTTTTCTTATCTGCGTTGCCCAATTATATTGCAGGCTCAAACGGTTGTTACTGCCGTTTTCCCATTTATCATATTCTGTTCTCTTAAAATGCATGAAATACAGTAAAAGGGATTCATTTCACTAATTTCTCACCACCCCCCTCCACAATATCAAATACTACATCTGTGAGGCTTATAAAAAAACTGTTAACATGTTTAAGAATAAAGATAAATATAATTAAAATAATCTGTAATTATACAAAAATAAATTCAAGCTCAAATGGTATATATTTTAAATAGACTTTTTTGTTTTGCTTGTTTTTTTTACACTTTTAACCCAAGCGTACTACAATCGGTCTTAATCTTGAACCTTGGTGATTGTAGAACACCTCAATATCACTTCTCTCACCAATCTTCATTACGAGTAGTGGAAAGTAATGATCAGTCTTGTTCGGTCGAGTTCAATAATAAATGACTAGCTTGTTGAAACTGCTATCTCTACAAACATTTTAAAGGTTATTAATATACTTCAAATTAAAAATCTTTGTAAAAGGATTTCTTATTTTATTTGTATGTATTTGTTATAAAGAATTTGATTATATCATATTTTGGATCAATAGAAACATGAACAAAGGTAGTATTTTATGTAGGATGCAATTGAAATATTCGAAATAATACTTGGATTTCTTTTATACCCTTACCATACATCTTATATCAACAATCTAAAATAAAAAAAAAATAAAAAATAAAAATAAATCACTCTAAGACATCGTTTTTATTTTTTACATAAAATACATGTATACAAAATTTACTTAATTTCATCATTAATATTTTTATCAAATGATGGTTTATTTAATATTTGAAAATATTGTCCCATACATCCAGAGACAATACTTCTTCGGCACATTGCTTCTATATCGGCGCATTACTTTTATATCACATCCTACTAACCGAAAAACCTTCCTACATCATTGACCTCCTTACCCTACTTTTATCCATTCACCTATTAAACACAAGATCCCAACCTACCGATCTCTATATCTCTACCTACAGAACTGCTTCCTATGAAAAATCTTTTGCTGTCCGAGCTACTTCATTTTGGAATTTCTTACCTATATCTATCCATTAAGCGTCCTCCCTAATCTCAATCAAATATCAACTAGATATCCATCTCCTGGGTTATCAAATTACCGTGAACTTGTAGTGTAAGTTAATGTAGCCATACAAAAGCTACACAATTCTGTTCATAATTGTCATTCTTAGAGGACCAAGTGTCCCAAAATAAAGCTTGTTTTTTTCATTTTCATTTCATTCATAAATCCTACTAGTTTACTTTATTTTAACTTTCCGACCAATGTAAAGAACATTCTTTTGTTTTTACTAATTTGTAAAAAAAAAATTATCTCAGATTTTGAATTTTATATGTGTTTAACACACTAACTTAACTTATAAATCTCCTTTTTTTAAACCATAAACTCAATACTTAAGTTAATTTTTCTTTTCCTTTTCTTATACTCCTATAATGAACTGTCTGTAAATCACATTAATTTAAAGAAAAATCCTGTTGTGGTGCATCACACAACTTTCACTTACCACCATACTTTTCAGTTTAATTAATTCTCATTCGTTTCAGAACAGGTATTTCTGTATCATTCACTAGGGTAATACTTTCCCGTACTAATTTCCCAATGGATCCTATCAGTTGGTAAATTGGCCAGTTCACATCTCAACGGTTTTCTGAAAAGTATATAACTATTATTTCTCATAGCAAAATTTTTACATTTTTCATTTGAAAAAGTATGGAGAAATTAAAAAAGTATAATAGTTTAATACAATTTGTATTCTATTCTCAATTTAATACTAAATTGTTACACAATCAATATTGAAATTCCTAAGAATGGTTTTACGGAGATTAGTCTTTAATAATAATACTAGTTATTCTGTTGAGGCAAAAGCTAAGTTATAGATTAAGTGAAATTAAAAAAATAACTACTTAATAATTATTGCGAGATGAAAACTGGCTCAACAGGTACACATACTGCGCACGCTCCCGGCAAATTAAAATTCAGTAGAACAGACCTGTTTCATTTTTTGTGATTTTCCATCACCCCAAGGACAGCACTTCCTAAATTTTTATCTTTAGTGCGGTTGAATATGTCTATAAAACAGTGCATGGTAAATGCTGGAATGTACTGTTCATACGCTCAATTAATTGTTAACTAATTCAATTTTTTTTTTTTAATATGTTGAGAAAGTAGCATGCGCTTCGGCACCTCAAGATGCAGCACCCACATTGTAATCCCCTCTTCTAGGCCTTATAACTTTTTTTTTTCAAAAATCTGTAGCTTTCCAATGTTATAAACTCGTAATACTTCTATATTAACTACTCTTATTTTCGGAAATATGTTGTCAACCAAGAAAAAATATTTTCCCTCTTTTTCCATAAAATAATTATCAAATCCTTTTATTATCCTTTTATATTTATTCATTTCTAAACACTAAAAAAGTTAGGTGGTTAATTTTTTCCAAGAAAGAAAATTAAACGTGCTTTAGAACCCGTTTTGAAAATTCGGCATTTAAGCTCTGTCGGACTATTTCTATGAGGATAATGACAATAATAATAATAATAGTCTCTTTATATAAATATATAAATTTATAATAGCATTATTTACATTTATATTTACATCTGCTTTTTCTTTATATACATGTATATAGAGCTTCCTTTTCAAAGGAGTAATAAAATCTTTAATTTAACGGGTACTATTCGTACTTTGGTTCACTGAGAGTTCCCTTATCTTCATTTTCTGTCCTTGGCTTTTCGTAACCACAGTGTTACTTCTACCTTTTTTATCTCGTCTACCTCGGTTGCTTTTTATATTCAAGGGAATCCATCCTGTTAGTTTCTAGGGACATGACGGCCGTGCGGGTTAGGGCGTAGGTCCCAGTGCGCTCGGTTCGGAACGTAGTGGGTTCGATTCCCACCTAGAGCAGTTAATCATTCTTTTTTCGGCGGTCCCGAAGAATGAATCTTGACACTCCCACCTAAGTTAGTACGCGGCGGAACCCCATGTAGACGTCAGGGGTTGGCTAAAAGGACCCACATTCCCACTTGCCGGACTTGTTCCCCCCACCAAATACTAGTACCAGTAGCCTAGTTTTCGTCGTCCTTCCTCATTAGATGCCCAGCCCATTGCCATTTCATCTTCCTGACATACCTGATTACATCTGTGACCCAGGTATATTTCCTTATTGATAGGCTACTGAGCTTTTGGTTTCTTCTTATGCCTAGCATGCTCCTCTCCATTGCTCTTTGGTGTGTTTGAATATTTTTTTCATGGCGCTTGTTAAGGGACCATGTTTGGCATCCATAAGACATCGCAGGATAATACCTTGCCGATATTAAAGAATATTTAATATTATGTTGATAATTTATTGAAAATAGGATCGTTTTTGAGAAAATTGAATCTACTAAGTAGCACATTAGGTCTGTCATTTTTATCTAAATATTTGTTGCTACATCACAGGTATACAACTGTCTTAAGTATTTGATTTCAGTTCCGTATGACTTGACGTTTTTGAGCTAGACTGTTCAGACTCAGACCACTTTGTGAGACTTTTATTTCGATTTAGGAGACGATTATTTCAGCTGAAAAATCACATTCGAAATTTTGCACGATCGTAATACATCTTCGTATATATGTATTTCCTATATTGTTAAGTGAACGCTGTTTACCTAGTGATTCTTATTAAATATTAGTTTTGTGGTAATGTTTATTGATGTTTTTTAAAGGTTTGTTTTTGTTTATTGGAGTAATAAATACAATTTTACTTGGGTGTTCACGGTGATATCAAGTACTAGAAGTGTTTATTATTTATTTTATATTAACATATGAGCCTAAACTCTCAATTTCATATAAAGTTTAGGTTCAAACAAGAAAAAAAAATAAAATAAGAAATTTTGTATTTGTACAAAACTGACGTGATATAGAAAAGTAGTTTGCACATGTTATCAAAATACACTTCTTTTTTTTTAATTTTCCAGGTTTAAGTTTTTTTTTTCCTCAGAAAATGGGTAAAGTTAAAAATCTCAAGAGTTTACTACTTTTTCCATTAATACTCTCAAGGAGCTTGAGGCTTAGACCATTCGAAGGTATTCTCAAGGGTGTCTTTATTTTTATATATGTTGAATTTGAATATAGAATGAAATTAAAGTATTCTCTTTCATAAATTATATCATGCCTGTCTACAACAAATATTTAACAATAAATATATATGTAAATTAAAACTGTAACTTATAATCGAAGATCGATATGTAATGTTTTAATATATGTATTTTGTTTTGTACATTTTGTCTGAAACCATAATAATACTGCTGTTTGGCCATGGAATCCTTTTTAAATTCATTGTTAAAAACCGTAGCCTCACTAAGCGGCCAAAAATAACAGCCCAGCTCGGCTGTATTTCCATGTTAATGGCTACTTTTAATTAGTTTTTGGGATTACTATTATCCCTCTCCTATAGGGGAGGACAATGCATTACAATATACTATTATGAAGGGGAGCTCCTGTTTTGAACTTAAACACGGGGCAGGGATTCAAGGGTCAGCTTAAAATTTTATGGTATTTTACATATTCGTTCCACGTTGAATTAAGTATTCGTTAAAAAAAATGGTTTTTGCTTCTCTCGGCTTTGGTTTATTTCTCGTGGTCGTGCTCTGTTCTATAAGTTTGGAGTTAACTTTAGTAGAAATTTTGATAGTGTTACTTTTTGGTTTTTTAATTACAACACCTCGTAGCCCCAAAGTTATAAATTTTATAGGATAATTTTGATAATGAAAATAGTAGTTTATTATACTATCTATAAAAATAATATTTACTTAAAATGTTAATATTAGTTCTATCGGTATTAAAACATTTTAAAGTAAAATCATATTTTAATCATTTAATAAAACAAGACAAATTACAATTAAACAATTCGAAACCACTCTCATATCAGGGAGAATTTATCGAATACCTCCCAAGATTAACCCGTGAGAGAAATGTGACACATAGATAGATATAAAGTACAGGTTATATATCCAACTTAAACTCCTAGATTGACAGTTATAGTTAGATAACCACAAACAGATAATCGTTGACATTTGTAAATGTCACAAGACAAAAAGAACTATAATCATAGTCAGTTATTTTACTTTCCTTCACACATTTTATTTCTAGGTCAGAAATTGACCTAATTACGTCAGATGTTTTACACTCTGTGCCTCTCCTAGTAGTAAGTATTTGATTATAGTATAGAGTTTTTGACCATTTTCTGACTTACTAATACTATTCTTCCCGTTCTCTCTAGATTTAACATAGAAGTATAGACTTTATTGCAAGTTCTCAAGACCTCTGTATATTTATAAATTTTAAGTAAATCAATTTTTTTATATTATGGTTTTTCTGCCCGCAAGTCAGGAAATGTTAATAAATATAAAAAATACATGGAAAGTAAGTGAGTATATTCTGTGAATTATCTCGAGTATGTCCTTCCTCACCATTGCTATATTTCCTTATGTAGCTACAGTATGTATCTATGTTTCCAGATTAATGATATATTATTCAATCATAATCGCATAAACGGGAGAAGGTTTTATGTTTTTTTTATTACTGACCGAAAGACTCCAAATCAACTTTCCTTTATTTTTAAAACGTAAAACAAGAGTAGAGATTCTGCGGACAATGTTTTACTTTTCCTGCATGAATATATAGATTCCTTATCTTCTGCTGCGAGGAATTGGCTCCTAAACCTCCGAAGTTTTGTTAGAATTTTATGGATATGTTTGGATAGAAAAGAAAGTTATTGTTGTAAAGTGGCAGCGTGTAAGTAAAAACTTTAAAGACAGGAGATTCTAGAAAATTGAACTATTGCTAGAATCCCATTCGGAAGTATGGAAATCCGAGCATAATTATTCGGAAGTTTAAAATTTTGCACACATATTCTCTCCCAACAAATGTTTATAGCAATGCTCTCGTTGAGGATTTTAAACTCCCTCTCTTCCCCCGCTAGTGAGGAATAAAACAGGACCCTTAGTGTCCCCTAAAATAACATCATAAACACAATCATTCCTATTTACAATATTCACATTCTGCCTGAGTAAGTATGAACCGAGCTCTTCCCTCCAATTGTGGAGAAAGAGGACTCCAGAAGATCCCGCTACTCAACCACGCCACTCGTATTATATGCCAGTGGAGGATGAGTAAGGGCGCTAGCCGCAGACGCCCAGGGCTTGAGTGTGGAACCTGACCGGTGCCAGAACTCCAATATAATTATTTCTAGTCGGTCTCTGGGCCACTGCCGTTTCAATCTTCGGGGAGGATTGTAGGAATGGTTGATGGCAGTTACATTGCTAGATAGGGATGTTGCTAGGGGATTATGTGATCAGTGAATTTCTCATTTAATAAGGTCTGATACAAATGGGATATTAACGTCATGATGTGGATTTTTTGGTTATATAGTAAGGAGCATTAACTATTGATAAAAAGGACTTAAAAGATTGTATGCGTTTGATATTGGACTTTTCAGCGGTTCCCCAGACTATAGTTCTAAAATTTTTGTCATGCTAAACAACATATCCGCTGCTTAATTGCTACTAGGTTTATTCTAGATTAAAGACATTCTTTACTTCAGCTCTAAGAACAACAGAAGAATAAGCACTTATATGTTACATACAATATAACAATATATGTTCATCTCTCAATCGACAAAATTCAAATTAATTTATATAACTATCCCCATAATAATTAATTTATAATAAGAAATTATGATTTTCTCTAATTAATTTCTTTCACAAAAATCTAAAAATTTTTTTTAATTACGCATTTTTATTTATGTTAGTAGCTCCGTGTATGTTTGGGAATAGTTTTATAAATTAATTTGAATTTTGTTGGTTAAAGGTGAACAGAAATTGTTATGTTGTATGTGAAACTTAAGTGCATACAGTGCAGAATAATTTTCTGTCAACTTCTCAGCGATAAAGTAAAGAATGTCTTTAGTCTAGAGTAAAGCTAGCTACCGCAAGTAAGTAGTGGGTATCTAAATCGCACTGGATTTTTTAGCAGGACTCTAATTTCTGTCTGTAAGCATTATTGGTTTAAATTTTATTTTGGTAGGATTTTGTTTGATTTTTCAAAATATAGTTGTTTTTTTTTTGTATAAAAAATCGATTCATGTAATTCTATACTTTTATTAATTAATTAAACATGAAACCGATAGTAAATACGTGAATAGAAAAGAGGAAAACGCATGTCATTAATCAATAATGAAATTGAGAATTTTCGTTTCAACAATTCGTAACTAATTATTTCATTTCCAATGATAATTAATTTTCTTGATTAAAACAATCCATCCAAACAGGTTCTAACTGACATTTTTTCAATCTTCTTTGATAAAACCGTCAAAAATTAACGCTCGTTCAAAAACGAGTCTTCCTTAAGGATTAAGAACTGATTCTTTGCTAGCGACTGTGAAATTTCAGAACATAACTTTTTACACAGAAAATTCGTTATTTTAAGTTTTGTAGTTAGAACCTCCTTAGAAGAGGGCTATTAAATTAGTAGTAATAAATGCATTGTATAGAGTGTGACAGTACAACATTTAATTTTTTTTTTTATAGACGTTAACAAAATTATTAAATAAAATAATGTGTATGGATGGCTCCTTGTCTCAGTGCTGATAAATACATGAGCTATGGGTCATGAATTAATAGAAATGTTAAGAAGCAGTAATCTGTTGAATTGTATTCAATTTATTATTCTATGAAAGTTTATTTGAATAACGCGCAGCACTGATTGAATATACATCGACGTCCTACTGCTTTTTCAATTCAATTCTTTTAAATATTTTTTTATTTTTTACAGTAGCTGCTCTGCCGATATTTCCTATACAGGAGTATATTGCTTGTATACAGAATTGGATTCAATTTATTTTCTATAGAAGTTTGAAACACTCTTTTATGTGTTTCTAGCTCAGCCTATCGGTTAGTAGACGACTGAAAAAAAATTGTTATATTTACATAAAATGTGTTATTGCATGTAATGATTTAAATAAAAACAATTTGCATAAGTTTTTAGTATAAAATTAAATTTGAATTATCTGTTTAAAAAAAAATTACTAGGCATTAAAATACTCGTACATCGATATTGTTTTATTTTATAATAATTTAGGTATGAAGTGTTTGTAAATTAGTTCTGCTTGTCGTCTATTCTTTCAACAATATTATCCGATGAGAATGCTTTGATGTTTTAAAAGAATTTAATTTTAACTTATTTGAAATAATTATTTCAAGTCAACTAATAAATTAACATGAAAATAGACTTACTACAATAGTTTGGAGCAGATTTCTGCCTTGTGCTGCACTCTAGTGTCACAGTTCTCTAGCTTGATACTCCTACTTCCCCTCCTCTTCAGTCACAAATGCTTCAGTCACGACTTTATTACAATCAGCGACATGAAAAATTACTTTTCATTCATTTACATAACGTCAGAATAGTCATTAGTTTATTAATTATATTTTACAAATAGTTTTATATAGATGTTTTTTTCTCGTGTTGAACAACAATTTCAATTAATATCATATATACAATAACTCAAGTCAGAAACGGCGACCGTTGGAATACATTCTACAGGAACTGACTTTTGACAATATGAAACAAATTTAGAATATTTTATGATCAATAAAATGAAGATGAAACTTTCATAATTGTATTTCGAAGTTTCGGTTTTGACTGCAATAACCAAAGTCGGGGTCAAATCAAAAAAGTCAAAGCCGACTGTCTTTTCAGTCTTGGATGAGGATTCTATATCAGTCGTTTGTCCAGATTTAGTCCTAAGTAGCAGATCTGCTCAACAGGAACAAGTGAGGTATTATTAAAAGATACTGTGGGGCATGACGAAGGGTAAATGTGATTTGGTGGGATTAATTGGAATTTATTTTAATCCTCCAGTTTTGGCACCATTCTTATTTAATATTTAATCTTGAGCCTGTTCTCTTCAACAGGTTTTATGATAATAAATCAAATTAAATAAGTCGTTATTTCAAAAAGTTGCTACATATTATTATTGACCTTATAATTACAACAAAATGATTTGATTGTAATTATTTGGTGTAATTATAATTTCATTATTTAAAAAAAAACTTGGGAAAAATTAGATGTTAATTCAATGAAAAAAATAAATTTCTCATATAACAATCAAATTAGCAAGTAATTATGTAAATTTTACACCAATACCAAAATTTAACTTACGTAAAATCATTACGTATTCACTACGTTATTTTATTGATTTCCTTGAAGCACTTTTCTGCACAATCTGTTCATAAAAGAGTGACACTATTTTAATTTCGGAACATTTAATATAATTCACAATTGCAAAGAATGAAAATAAATAAATAAACATGTATCATAAAAATATATTGTCTATGGTTTAGATATGTTAAACGAGGGGAAGGAGGGAGGAATCCCTCAGTATTCTTTTTCATACGATAAAGAAAAATATAGGAATGTAGAAAATTCAGTTTTATGCTATTGAAATCAAAATATATTATTGATTTAATATACTAACTATTGCGAATCGTTTAGTTAATAGGTTTAAAACATGATACACAACGGGATAAAATATACAATAACTTGGTGATACAGTATCTACTTATTTTCTTTGAACAATACTGTTGCTCGATTAGTCGCCACCTACCACATATCGCGCCAACTAACGGGGCAAACTAAAACTAGTGGATATAATTATTTGAGTCCGTTTCATAAATCATTTAACTAAATATTAATTATTAGTTTTATAACAGTATTATTTATTGGAATTTTTCAAGAATCATAGGAAAATCTGTAACTAAAAAAATAATTTGATAGTTAAAACCCCAAAAATTTACTACAATGCAATTTCCAGCTGAAAAATGAACAAATTCATGTAGTTACTCCATTTTTTTTTGTAATATAAAACTAGTGTCACTAGAATATTTTTTTTTCATGATTCGGATTTTTGTCGAGGTTTCCCTAAATTTGAAGCTTGTGGGGTAAAAAATGCAAATACACAAAAATCCGGTCTCTAGTTCCGGGGGAAAACCGAAACGGTGTTTTACTATCGGTATTTGTTCTCAACAGATTTTTTTCTTTACTACTTCATTAAGTCGAAACCTCTCTAATCAAAACCTGTCATTGTATCCTAACCAATTGCAGTACAATAGCTATTTGTAATTAAATCTTTCTTTAGAGGTAATTCATTTGTTAATAGCCACTAGGGTGCGAGATTTAGCGTTATAGGGTGAATTACTTGAAAGGGGAGTAAATGGGAGTATAAAACCCCCTTCCCCTCTCTGCAACTGAGCCGAACCAACTTCTCTAATTTGAATTCAATTATATTTAATTCTTAATCTATAAATCGCATCTGGTAGCTGGATTAGGCGACAAACCCCCTTCCCCCCTCCTGCCAAATTCCAAATTCATCCCTGTGTTAACAAGGCTGGCCCTCGTATCATCAGCACTCGACAAAATACAACTGCTCTCTCTAATATACATTTATTTACCCTATTTTCTCGTTATCGTTTTTATTCTAACTTCAACGTTTTAATTAGATTATCTTCTTCGTGTTGTTGGTATCAACTCCAGGTTGGATGGAATGTATTAGGTTTATGGCAAGTTCCTTGTTCCTATGATTATTGTAACAATCATACTTACATGCTCATGAACAAAATGAGTAAGGACTGGATTTTTATTCAGTAAAAATCTCAGAATATGCCATATAATATGCAAAAAAAAACCTGTAAAATTTACAGCAAAATATGTGGTAAAAAATGCACAGCTAAATATGATGTAAAAAAATATACAGATGCAATAGCTAAAATATACTAATGTATCTACAAAAAGTTAAGGAAATAAAAGTAGAAGGTTTTAAAAATTAAATGAAAATTTTTTCAATTTTTTTTTCATAAACCAAAATATATAAATAGTTAAAACGGTTTATAAACCTAAGTTAAAAAAAGTATAGTTAAAAAAAAATATGGCATGCTTTCTAAACTAAAGTATCTTAATAATAAAATTTTATAATTAACAAAAGAAAAAAGAAAAACAGCACCAATTGGATTTAAAAAGTATAAATAATTGACAACTATAAAATAATAAATTAATCGAACACAAATTCATTTAAAAATAACTAAAACAAATATTTTAAAAGTAGCTACAAGATAAACGGGACAAAATAAACAGGTTAGTAACATATTATGTATTATTTATTACAAGATGATCTAAATTTGATTTTGTAAATCCTACTTCATTTTCATTAAATTTATTTTTATTTATCTATTATTTATATATTAAATTTATCTTCCTTCATTGCAATTTCCTATGATCTTGAAATTATAGAGATTTGTCTAACGTCGCAGAGGACTGTTGAGTCCTTCCCATTTAATATTTTATAAACTTCTTTTTTCTAGAATAGCCAGTCCTAAGATATTAATTAAAATCTCTTCTACGTGTTGACATTTTGATCGATCTGATTTTATTTCGCTTGTGATATGTTTTAAACAATAGTTTCAATGTAAATGTTTTCTATTAGTTGTTAAAAATATTTCATCTTTAATATTGGACGGGTCAATCCAAGAATTCAACTTTGAAGTAAATGGCCCAGTTACCTTTAGCATTCGTAAATAATAAATACAAACTAAACTTGAAACGGATTGTAATGTTTAAAATGAAAACGAAGAAGAAATGGAATCCCGGGAAACGAAAAAAAATCATACCTAATGTCTGGAACGAATTATTGTACCAGCGTTTTTTATATTATCGTATTATTGATTGAATGATTACGAACCTTCGATTTTTATTTAGAATCTCGTCTTCATTGTTGCATTTTAATTTATTATTGTTTTTTTTTTAATATTATTTTATCCAACTGAAAACGTTCAAGTATATGAATTTATCAACATAGATGAAAAATGAAATATGGTTCATTGCTATTACTTATTCTTAAAGATTTCAGATCAGCGGTATAAGAAATTCATGCGAACAAAAGATGTTATAATCTTAATAATAAGTGAGGAATCACGCAAAAAAAAGAATAATCCATAAATTAAAAATAAACCAAAAAATTGGTTTCTTTTTTATCAACTGAAATAGGCAGAGTTGGGCGAAAATTACTAGGCATTGAAAAATATTTTAAATAATGTTATTTTTAAATATCAACCTTCATATTTTCTTATATTATTTCAAAATCATACATAATTGAAAATATTGCAGTTTATTTGGTGGTTCAAGAAGTGTCTATTCATTCCAGTAAAATACATTTCCTTTTATTGATTTCCTGGATAATTGTTGAAGGGTATATAAATATTATGAATGAACCAACATCTTTTGTTTGGTCCATATATTACAATAGTATTTATGCCAAATCTTCATGGACGTTGTTTACCGAATCGGCTAACTATTTAATAATAGTAGTGAGTCATATGGATCAGTATGGAGTGGAGGGTGTAATGTTGCAAAATACACTTGATTTTGATTAATTTTGGCCCATCTCGGGAATTTAACTTTCCAATCAGTCAGTATACCCTTGCTGCATGAAGATGCGCCCGGTGTGAAACTACAGCTACTCAACACGGGTGTATTAAGTGACCAGTATAAGGGAGTTGTACGGGGTTGCCGAGGGGTCTTCTTATTTTCAATAAGGCTGAATGCACTACATTCCTTATCAAATATTTTAATAAAATAATTAGAAACAGCAATAATCAATCTTTATAAGATGATTATATATAACATTATATATTTAATAATTATTAAAATTTTATATATATATATATATATATATAAAATTTTGGTCCGCTTCCTCACTATCACTAAGTATTCAAGCAGGAGCTAAAGGAAAATTATGTCCTCAGAATAGGAAATTGTCATGTGCATTTTATGTTTTATACATTAAAGAACAAATTTGATTCCGCATCTCTCTGTTCGTCAATTCGTGATTAGGCATAATAATTTTGAAGTTTTTTTAAAAATTTATTTATTGATAAATATTACAATCTGCCAAAGTTGTTGGGCAATAATTATTAGTGGTAACTGATTACATTCATTCTAAAATAAAATGAGATAAGAATAAAAAAAAAAAAAAAACAATTAAAAAAAATTACATATACATAAATAAAATATCTCTCTAAATATATACAAACAGCGGGATAAAGAAAATAAACATAATCAAACTATGTACATAAAATAATCACCAGTCGCATTTACACACATTAAATGGAAATTACACATAAAAAAGTGATTAATAATTAACACTGATATTTGTCACATGATCATAGATAAAATTTGAACAAATTTAATATTTTTTATTTATTTTTCATCAGAATGGCTTTATGTGGTTATTATTCAACAGTTTGATTTACTTTTATCAATTGACAATGATGGGAAATAGTCTCGCGCAAATAATACCCCTAGATATTATAATTATTTAATAATAATAAAGATAAATTATTAAAAATAAATAGAAAATAATGATGGTTATATATTTGATAAATGAAAGAAAGCGAAAAAACAACAGCTGATAATATAGAATTAATAAAACAAATAACTGAAATATAATGAAAACTTAATTTGGTAAAGAGGAGAAAAAAAATAATTATAATGATGATAATAAAAAAAAATAGATAAATTCTGAGTTTATAGAAAGCAACAGTCTGTGTTGTTTTTTTTAGAGGAAGTTGGATTACCAACATTGTAAGCCACTCCACATTTAACTGCTAGTAACTGTAAATGAAATTTTGTATAGTAATGCTTTTTTATGAATTCATTTATAGATTCCAGTTCTCGATGCAATGGACTATTTCATTCAAACCAAGGGGCGTCTACTGCTATTATCAGGACTTTGTTTAGGAATTAAGGTAATTTTTAACTAGAAGGTAATTATCCGTACACTTCGAGAAGAACCAATCTATCTAGAAATAAAAATTTGAGGCAATTTTAATAGAAGGAGAATCTTCTTCTTCTTTTTCGGCGTTCCTCCTTTTGATGGCTAGTACAAAGATCAAAATGAGGAATTCGGTGGTTATCCTGAGATCCTTAACGCTTCCAAAGAGCTTTCTCTGCACCTCAGTTGAAGAGGGCCTCATTAGTCTCCTTTTGGAAGGGATGTTTCGGGAAAGAGTTGAGTATTGCATAGGTGTAGGAGTTATTTGTATCTCCTGTCCTCCAATTTGCAAACTGTTGTGGACTTTATTGCTCCTTAGTCCCTGATAATGTACGATTGAGACTTTAAGGAGTTCCCAGGCAGCAGTAGTCCTCCAGCTGGGGTTCCATACTTTAGTGTGGGCCTGACATAACAAGTTTACAAAGGACCTCAATGTTCTAAGGTTTACGCCCCAGGTAGACACACTAATTTACTTCATCAAAGTGCATTCTCTTACGAATAGATTGCTCGATGCGAGATTTCCTGGTGTGTTTTCGGTCGTGCTTAATGCCAAGGTAAATGGGGCATCCATCTTTAGCCTGATTAAATTTGAGGTTAAGAATATCTGGTATATTTGTGGAAAGGCTAAAAATTGGGTTGTTGATTTTCACTAGGTTAACGAAGGAGAATCTTGTGAAATACTAGATAGAAATCTAAAGAAACACTCCTTTTCCGCACCCATCTCTTTTCTATCTTTACTACCACTGGTGTGCCACATTATGTAACACGGAAGTTTTATATGAAAACCACCCACCAATATGTACATATTACCCGTAAGACCTAACAATCAAAGTCACATTAATGAAATGTAATCTGCATAAGGAAAAAAAAAGAAATTAAATAAAAACCTAACCGTACCTCCGCCGTTAGTCTGTTTTTTTAATCCTAGAGTTCTTTGTAAACCAGTTATTATGATGTGGTGATATTACCTGGACCTATAGATATGTAAATCTGTAATACTAGTATAATTTAATTAATATAGAATTTTATTTTTCGTTAAAAAAAAAATATATGTTTTAATGCTTTAATTTCGGGCTTCATTTGTCTAGGTTGTCCTCATTTGTTATACCTAAGTGGAACATATTGTGTACAAATTATCTTGTATCCTGGAGTGATATAATATATAAATAATTTTATTTATGATAAATAAATTAAGATATAATTTATGTTCGATATAAATTATATTGTTTATTTATTAAAGATTATTACTCAGCCTAATTAAATTGTTTTACGTTTAAAGTAATTAGTGCAATTAAACAATAATATGAGTCGTTGAGAAGAAAAGTGATGTCAGTCAATCTGTTCTCATCATTAATTATTTCATTAAAAAATAAACAATTAATTAATTCCAGAATTGATTAACTTCAAATGCTTTTAAATTGTTGGATATACTTTTAGCTGACTAGTTTTAACAAGAAAAAGTGTATATTCCTTACAAAAAATAATAAACAAATTAAAATTAATTCCTTTATAATATTTCCGCTGAAGCATTAAATTTCTCAAAACTTCATTTTTGATTTATACCACTTTTGCATTCAACGGCTCATAGAATTTTTCATAATCACACCTAAATCGAGGTGAATAGTTTATGACGCTTTGATTGACTAGGATGCTAGTCTTTGTGTCGTAACATTGCATTTACGAAATTACAGCGATAAATTACCAATTATGATATAATTGTTTCACTGATGGATATGCTTACAATAATTCTCCAGGCCGTTAGAGCAGATGATTCCCTACCCTCCATGATAAATATATCTCGGGCGAATAGATTAGGTGATCTCTACAGTGAGTTGATTAGGCGCACCCCTAGCGAGGGGTGGCTGGGAAATTTGACCCGTGGCCGTGGAAAGATAGCGCTCCACTGAATGTTAATTTCCCTCATAACTGTTTGCCTAAATTCAGGGGAGGGATAAAGGCAAAAAGATTACCCCCTCCTGAATACTAATACAGTGATTAAACATTTTACATACATCCCAACCCTTCTCCTCGGTTTATCCTCGCTAAATGAAGGTTTTAAATCCGTTTCCATTAACCTTTCCGCCTACTTAACATCTATACAACCCAGGGTTTCCTCTTCATGGTTCCTATTATTTACTGCAGGTAGATTTATCGCTCATTTTTACTTAAAAGGAAAAAATAAAATGAAAAATATATAAAGCTGGAATTGTCTAGTAATTAAATAATAATATTAATGTTATTTATTGAACATCAAACATTTCTCATGATTTGTATATAATTATTTAGGAAGGAATTTCGTGAGTACAATTACATCAATCTACAAACATATAGTAAATCCATTATTGAACCCGCCAATTTTATAGTTGCGTCATTATTCTTCCGGAACAGCAATATGTCAATATAAGGATATTTTTAATTAAAACCTGGGAATTTTATATTGTAGAAATTCGATTCGACTAACATATATTCATATTTAATCGCGGTTCAAAATTGTTCATGTAACATATTACAAACATCTAGTTAACGTATTTTTGGCTGGCTCAAAACACAATAAAGTCGTACATATCTTTGTTCGGTGTTTTAATTTGTTTTGAATTTATAGAAGTGAAATTTGTTATTAATAATTATAATTACCTATTTGTAGTAATTATTATATCAGGAGAAAGAATTATATTTTTCTTTAAACCTAAAAATGTATGTTTAACAATATTAATATACTGGAAGAAGATAGTGGCCGTAAGAAGTAGATTGTAGGAAAACAGCCCGAGTGGGGGTCAATAAAGGTACAAAATAGTAGAAAAAAAAACTATTTAATGTTAACCAATGTTTCACGCTACTTTATAGAGCTTCCTCAGGGCTGTCCTGATTGAAAAAATGTTGACAACTAAACGCGTTATTTTCAATGAACATAATATTTAGGGTTATATAAAGTGGCATTTATAGTCAGTTGATTTTATCGAAAAAAAGGTGCTGTCACGCCCCAGGCACATACCCACCTTAAATATGTTGTTTCAGTTTCGTACAGCTTCTCATTTTTGAGGTAGGCTGACCATATACAGACACACACATAGACCATTTTGCAAGGATTTAAAATGAAGAAACATACCCTAATAACGTTCTTGGACTTCCAACAAGCGTTTGATAATGTCTGGTATCGAGATCGGCTATCCAATCTAATCAAAGTAGATACTCCGAAATACTTATACGGTATTCTTAGCGCATTCGTCTACGACTGAACATTTTCTGTCAGACTAAATAACACTAATTCTATCCTAAGACAAATCTTTTATCTTCATGACATCATCGATCGACAACAGTTTTCTCTAAAGAAAATACGACATAATAATTGATAGAAATACTTTGTAGGGTCATCTTAATGGTCTTGTACAATACATTACTAATGGATGATTTGTCTCAATATACAAAAATCTAGATAAAATGTAGTTTTTACTCTCAGACGGCTATAAGACCAATCTGAACTAAGCCTCAAAGGTAAAGAAATTCAAAAACAGTAAGATACCCTGGGAATTCTCCTCGATCGCCACCTCACCTGGAATCATATCAACATTACATTAACTCCAAACTAAGCAAAATTAGTTATATAGCTATATATATAGCTATATCCTTTTATAAGTAGAAAAACTAAATTAAAACCAGAAATAACTATTATTATTTTTAAAACTTGGTCTGTGAAGTCTGGTGAGCGGCATCCTTCAAATCGATTCAAAACAATGTTCTAAGATTTGCAGAGGATGCCTCTTGGTTTGTGAGAAACCGCTAATTACATCGGGAACTACAAATGGAATCAATTGTAGACTTCATCAAAAAACGGTTCATCAAATTCCACTCCCAATTACCGGCAGTTAAAGGAGCAGTAACTTACAACTTGGGAAATCGGGCCCAATAATGCTGCAACAGGACAATCTGTTGTAATTTCGTTGTACATTTATCTATTCTATTATTGACATTACCTCTACTTTGTTTTATTTTTCTCTTCGCTTTTTTCTAAAATTAATTTTTGTTCGCTATTCGGAGTCAATTATTTATTTTATTAAATCTATAAATGTTATTTTTTTTTATTATCAACTTTTCTTTTTCTCCCTTCTTAAGAATTATTATTTTCATCTATTTATTGTATTTTATCTATACATATATTTTTTCTATAATTGACTGTTATTATTCACAGTTGTTCAATATTTATACCATTGTAAATAGTTTGGGGTGTCTTTTGCACGAGGCTATACCTCCTCTCTCATAATCAATTGTTAAACAAAACAAAATATATAACCATGTCATATTAACCATGTAAGGCCCATTGGACTAGTATTAGATAAAAATATAAAAAATCATTTTGCAAAACTTGATTATTTCGACCCGGATGACCTCAAACTTATTTCCGTTCAAAATTTTGTAGAATCGTAATACACTCCCTTATCATATCTTTAATATATAGCTAAATGAAATTCAAAGTCAATGGCAATAGATATATAAGGAAACCTACCAAGATTAGGGGACAGGTAATTTCACTAATTTATTTAAATAAATTTTCGGCGTATTTTTTAATTTAAAAAATATTATTCTTGTTGTCTATCTTCCATTAAACAGACGTAGTAGATTTTTAAAAAGGAAACCATCAATTAAGTAATATAATACCGTTTATAGAAAACCTCCAGGCCCCTGTGAATTAGGTTCGAAATAAATTTACTTAACAACCAAATATCAAATGGTTATACATATTCATTAAAAGAAACAGATAAACATTTTGTTGTAGCTGAATATGAAAGTAGCATGAATTATTATCATAACACCACCTCCCTTAGGGCACCATTGCTATCTGCGCTAAGCCATTTAGAAAAATAATTGAGTTTTATTATTACTATTAACAGGGAAGATCCTCAATATCTTCTCAGTTTAAAAGTAATTATGCAGGCGTTGGCTCATAAACATGGCTGAGGGCGGAGAAACCGGTAATAAAAAGCTATGCTATTGTGCGATGTATATTAAAGAGAAGGGTTAGCTTTAAAGCTTAAGCTAATAGATATCGAGTAGCAGGTTCACATACCAAAACAGGGGAAGAGCGAGGGGAGTGAGGCAGAGAGATAAAGACACAGTGAGAGAGAGCGGAGGGTGGACTAAGTGCTAATACCAGGGCCCCATCGGGGTAATTCCCCCAAGAGGTTGCCCCCCGGGACAGCGGCCTATCTCCATCTTATCAATTACTGCCTCTGGCCCGGCTAGTGTTTCATCAACACTCTCCCGGGAGTCAACAACTCCGCCACCCTTCTGTTGACGCTATAACGGCCCGCTCGATGACTCTATGGTAAACACCATTCTGGCTCCAATGGTTGTCCTTAATATTGCCAATTAGTCCTGTCCTAAATCAGCTAGTATTTTAATATTGTAATGGCAATCATATTAATTAACTCAAAAGAAACTTGAACGGTCCAAAAGCATTATGCATCTTTTATCAATAGACATCTGGAGAAATAACGATATCATTGAGGAAAATAAAAGATCTACAATCTAAAAATGCAATTAGGATGAACTTAAATAACATGTTCTAGACATGCACGTAAATGCATGTACAGTAGTAATTTGTTTAGGAAATGTTATGTCCTATGAAAATATAAATGTTATTTTCAGTATTCTAGACTCATTTTTAGTTCATAAGATCACCCCCCAAAAAACCCTTGAAGCACCCTAAGCTGTATACTAGTGGATTACGTGTTTCAATGCTATTTCTGATTGAATATAAAAGAAAATATATAAAAATAGTTCTAAATTTATTTCAGTTTTTAATTAAATAGCTTGTGAATATAAAGTTCGGTCGTATCAAAGGGTGAGTTGGATGTACTTTCATTCATCGTGGACATCACTCTCAGGAAGACAATTTTTTTTCACCCTTGCCAGTTTTTTTATTATTTCTTTTTTTTAACGTGCACTCCGGCTTATCTCATTACTGTGGAAGAACAGAAAATAACAGGTGGAAGGGTCGGGCTACAAAAAGTCCAGCAGACGTGTTGTGTTTTTGCTTGGACTCCGGAGACAAAAGCTACCACAGCTCCTATCCTTATTGTCTAAAACCATGCGACTGTCACAACCGAGGCCGTTAATTAATTTTTCGAATAGAACCTAGAGGTCTCTTTCTGTTGTAATTAAAAAACTGGGGTCGTCTGATAAAGCTCAGCGCCAGGAGTCGGTCGAGGGAGTTGAAAATAAAAAAAAGTCGGCAGGTTTTCACATTTAATTATTTTGTTAATAACGTGGAAGAGCCACAGGGGCTCAGAGACCACCACATTTACATTTGCCAATATCAACTTTATTATCACCGTCCTTATATTCAGCCGGGATTTAACCCTACAATCTCCCATTATCATACAGGACAAAGATCACATTATCTTATTAATTAACCATTTCCCTTCCACTTGTGCAAATATTTGAAGTGCTCCAACACTAACAGCTTGTATTTACGCAGATCTTAATCCTCTAAAGGTAATAATAAACTTTCAGGGAATTTAAAATTAATTTACTTCCCGCATAAAGCCATTCGTGATTTAATTGGTATGCACAATAAGCTGTGTTCACATTTTGCGTTTATACTGTTTTTGAGCAAGCGTCTTTCCTCGTTGTAGAAAAGGAAAGGTATGTGGACAGAAAAAGAGGCATGACTATAAGGCATGTGGAAGACGCGGAGTTTGGACATTATTATTCAGTGGTTTGTAATCCGGATAGAGACTTATTTGGCAATTTATATTTTAACCCAGATAAATTATTGAATGAATGTTTTTGCAACCTTTTGTTGTGCACAAATACCCAATTGAGTCTGGCCCAGTTATTCTTATAATTCTTATGATTTCATAGTAATTTTAAATAAATAAGTTCTGATATATATGATTTTTTTTAAATGTTGATGCAATGTGCATGTTGGAATGAAACATAAAATCCTGGCGTATACGGATGACATTGTAGTCCTAGAAAGTAACATAAATGACATAGAAACACTCTTTTATTAAGAATTATTATTTTAATCTATTTATTTTATCTTAATTTTCGTTTTATTTATAACATTCTATGTAGTTAGGGGTGTCTTTTGTATGGGACTATACCCCTTCCCCATAATCAATTGTTAAAAGAAAAAAATGTACCTTAAGGTATTCATGTTGAATGTAAGCATTAACTGTGTAAGGCCCACCAGACCGATCTGGTATTAAATAAAACAAAAAATATGATTGTAAGCCGAAAAATCCACCGTTACGACATGGTCTGCGTAGATAGAAAATCATTATCGAAAGTAAATTCAAATACTTCGGTTCCACAATAACATCAATAAATGATCAACTGAGATAAAGCCAGCTCTGATATACGGCTGTGAGACCAGGGCCCTAGAAAGTAGATTCCAGAAATATGAAAGGAAAGTCTTCCGTATGTAGGAGAGATATGTGATTACACTCCATTTACACATGGAGAACTAATAGTGAACTGCTGTTATCTCATGTCATGAGATATAGAACGGTCAGTCAGAATCTCATAAGATGAAAGTAAAGAGGTTTAGAAGGGCGGGGCATGTGGGTCGAAGCAATCCATCAGGACGCCCCTACAAATGAATGACATTGTAGTTGGCAAGAGACAATATAGGAGGCCAAAAACCAGATGGAAAGACAGAAGTGACATAGATGCGAACTAGCTGGAAAACAGTAACCCAAGACAGGCAGTTAAGCTGTATAGAGCCTAACAAAAAATCAAAATCAATAAAAAATCACGTTTTGTGTAGTAAGTACTTTTGCTATGAACATATAGAAAATATATACAATATGGCAAAGTAATCACACTTATATTTGCGTAATCACCAATACACATTAGGTTTAAAACGTTCCTTCTTAACGTGAATGCTGTTATAGGAAATGTTTAGTTTGTTATTATCTTATGTTACTCCTTGTTTCAATAATTGTGTAAATTCTATCGCTTATATAACACTTTAAATAATTATCTCATATTGCTTTTAATATTGGAAATTAAATAAAAAAGTACAACAAGCTATAATTTTCACCTGTATTGTACAATTAATAGTCCCGCGCCAGATAATAATTTTTAATAATAATTAATAATTTCCCAGATAATAATAGAGTTATCTATTTTTAAACCACTATGCTGTTTAAAAAAACAATCGATTTTAGTTTCTTTACTATTCTTAATTTATTCTAACTAATTAAGCCTCCTAACGACCTATATAATTGGTCGTTGTGCTATCAGAAATGGCCCTAATGCTTTTTTTTTTTTTTTGGAAGAAATCCATTTAAAATTTTATTTAATATATCAAATCGTTTCAATGGAAAAGCTTTGGCTCTAATTCTGAAAATAAATAAACAAAAGAAGAAACACAGTTTAACTAATTTAAAAAAAAAAATAAAATAAAATTACACACCGGGTTGATTTTTCATTTTAGGACAGCTGCTAACAAGAATAGAAAAACACAAATTTTGCATTACTGCTCGATGTTTCTATTTACATAACACAATTCTGATATGTAAATCGTAGTTAACTATGAATTTTAATGCAATTAGGAATTTTTTTGTTAGTTCAGACTAATTAATTATTCTATTCTAAACCCATTACCCACATCTTTACATTTGCTTTTATCTCTTTTTTCCCTCTCTTTTATTTATAACAACTTTTTCTGTTTGTTTACTAAAAAACAACACGTTTGACCCTTAATTGCGAATATATGAATGCTTAATTGTAGTATTTTTTGATATCTTGAACGAGGCAGGTGATGGATTAAATCAACTCTAGTCACATGTGATGTTTGTATTAGTTCTTCGTTAAAATTATTCTTCCGGAATATATTCGTTTATTTATACAATAATATAAAATAATAGTTTTTCCAATTAAATAAATCTGATATCAGCCAGAGACCATTCTTAAAACATTAGCATAAATAAATGTTGAAAGTCATCAACTGGACCTTAATGGCGATTATTTTAATATTATCTATTGCTGATTTAGTTTCCTAATGTATTTTATTATTTTACAAACGTAGATTACACTCTAGGCTATGTTAAGAGACAAATTTATAATAAACTCAGTAAGGAGCAGGTCTTAAGGACTGAATAATTTCGTGTATAATCTCCTCTGCTGAAATGTGTGTTCCTTGTTTGTGTGATTGGTATTTTGATCCTTCCATCGACGTTTTCCACTATCAATTAAATGATGTATTTTTAAACACTCAATAAAATATCCATTAGATATTGATTGATTGATAGATTTATTTATTGGTAGATATTACAATCTGCCAACAGTTGTGGGCAATAGGTAATAGTGATGAATGATCTCATACATACTAAAATAAAAAAAATAAATAAATAAAATAAATTAAAAAAAAAAACTCTCTTAAAATCCATTAGATATTAATGATAGGTTTTATTGATTTCTTATGATCATAAATCACTTATTATTTTAAAAAACAAAACAAGAAGAAACAATAAACATCAACAAAGTCCTAACTGTTCTCTTAGCCACGTTATCGAGGGTTCAACAAGGAAGTTATGAAAACTTCATGAAGAAAAAGGGATTGAAGTTTTTTTTCACAACGATCTCATTTCTCTATTGGGATGCATTTCCGAATTTTACGATCGCCATTTCTCCAACCGCCGAGATTCGTCAGTTTTTCGATTACTAGAAAACTAAGCCTTTTTAGAAGATAAAAGCTAAATATAAAATTAAAGGAGAAGGAATATCCTATAAGATGTGTATTTTTCATTTTCAAGCAGCCTGCGACAATTCTAAGGAGTAATTAAAAAGTAAAAACTCTCAGCGGTTTTGAGATCGAGTACCCACGTTATTCGCATTCTAATCAATCTAACCATATAACAAATGTCTGCTATGCCTAGACCAAAGGAAGAAGTTTTTCTGAGAGAACCAAAAAGTGGATTTTTTTTTTTAAAGCGTTAAGTGACTTTGTAGATTTTTGTATTTTGTTTCTGTTTTCTTCATGTCGTCGGCAGCTGACGAAGAGGTAAACTTAAAATTTGTCTTCGCCTCCGAAAAAAACAAACATAAAGAATAGTTGAGAAAAAAACTTGATTTTATCTTTGAAAAAACATTTGTTGACTGCACTACTTACCACAGTAGTAAGAAAAGTAATTTGTCGATTTTTTTATTGTATTAAAATGAATTATTAATGCTATAAAATGAATTATTAATGCTTTTATAAATTTTATTCAATGAAATATAAAAAAAAATTAAATATACAGTATTTTAACCACTTCTCAATAACATTAAAAAAAAATGAGGATTCCGGGTTTATTAAAATATCAGATGAAATATTGAAGGAAGTTATTGGATCTGTCAGGTACAATGTAGGCGAATATCACAAATAGAACGAAGCTATATTGTTCAATAAATCATATTTATAAATCGGATTGGTGCTCCCCTTCAATCCGGGAATCCGGGATTTGTGAAAGCAGAAGTGGGTCGGCTGAGAGGGGAACCATTGACGCATAAAATACGGGGTGTCCGGGCCGGGCCGGGCCAATTACACCCCTGACATCTGAAAGGAGCGCGACAATGCACCCTGACATGTGTCAAGTATTATAGTTTAATTCTCTCAGTGGAAAACATGTCAATCACCCGAGTCCCATCTGCCGCAATACCGCCGCCACTTACTCAATTTTGGAATTAGCATAGATGCCTGTCAGGGCCGGTTAGTTTCGGGGGGCCGGTACAGCTTGTTACACAGCCGCACCCGCTAACCGCCACCGTTTTCATATTTCATCAGATCAGCGACGTGTCGTCGTAACCCCAGTCCTCGGAACGAGAGCTCAGTTAGCTACGGATGGATAACAACGTCCGGACATCATTGCTATTGTAGGGTAGAAGATTCCCACACCAGAGCGAAACCTAACAATAGAACTGAGGTCCCCAGGAGTACGTGACCTAAGCAATATAATTCTTCTTCTTAGACCAATGATGTCCCACTTACCTTGATGACCTTAAAGATCCGCTACTTTGGAATTCAACATTTGAACATAACAGGGCCTTCAATGTTTTAATTTACAATTGTCACAAATAAAAATATACGAGTATCACTTGTTTGGAATTTAAAATAGGTATCAATCAGGTACAAAGAAAAACTACGTTCTTGGAAATCCATTCAAAAGAAAATGAACGAGAACCCACAATTTATTTGTATTTTTAAGAACCAGATTGTTTTTCAATTTGTCAAACTAAGAAGTAGACAAAAATGACAATTATAGTAACAAATAATCTATAGAACAAATTATAATATCAGAATCCTTGAATTCATTCTTTGTAGAGAACACCTACGATTTAAAAATTATCAACTTCTAGGATCCCTGTTAGGTAAAAGATCCTAGACGTTTTTACTTTTATTGTGCGGTCAATAATACGGTTACATCGGTACTTTGCAACAGATCCAACTAAAGGGTGGGACAATAATACAAAAAATGAATAACTAGGATCACCATTTTAACAATACAACTCATATGAACAAGAATTTATTTATTTATTTTTTAGGAATTATTATCGAGTCCATGCAGAACTTTACTTTCTCGCATATCTCCGTACCAGGAATGTTTGTCTGCTAACTTTTGATAAGATGATGTAAATATACTTTTTTATTTTAGCTTTATTTTCACATTGTATCCCCCTTATGTAGGTTCATATTAAAAGTAATTATTTAGAACTAGTGACTACTCGGAAGATATGCTTTCATAAATATCATGAAGGTACATGATTCGAAAATGCTAATGAAGATATCGTTAATGCTTCTATATTGTTTAATCAAATTTATTTCTAAGAAAAAGTCAAGGGGCTTTCATACAGACTCCTATGAAAGCCACTTATTTATAAAAATTATTATTTTTTTTTAAATCAAAGAATACTCTTTTTTTCGCTTTATTTAATATAATAATTTAATACTCTGTCATTTTAAAGCATTCAAATCAGTTATTTATAGATTCCTATTTTTTGGCCTTTATGCCTTTTATGAAATAAACGATTCATTTATTTCTGTAGTTTTTCAAAGATTCATTTAGAAATTAGTCAATGTTTCAAAAACCTTTAAAAAATCGTATGTTCAAAGTTAATGAAGAAAAGTTAGTTATTTTAATTCAATAACCGGTTTATTTTATGTTATATAGTACTAACTTTGAAATGAGTTTGCATTTGATGTTTATATTAATAATGTCATCATATACCCATTGTACGAGTACTATAGTATCTGTAAAGCCCTCCTGACACTCTTGAAACTACTAAAACTTGAAAACGTTTCTTGAATGACATATCGTCTGCTTACTATAAAAACCTACGTTTTCTTCACACGTGGATTCAAATTAAATATTCCTTTGCTTTTTTATATATATCATCGAAAATTCATCTATGTCTAAAAATATCAAGTTAATCGTTACAGGCATAGATGGTTTTGTGGATAGATATTCAAATCAAGATATATTGTATCCTAATCTCAAACTTTCCGATTTTAAAATTAGGAATCAGAAGATTTTTATTGTAAATTTTTATTATACGGCGTATATTACCGTACTCTTCAATGGTTTAATTTTTACAACTCAATGCCACTTTATTTCTAGAAGCATATTAATAGCTGATTATATTTATAATTTTCATTATATTTTTTATTTTAGTTAAAAACTAAATTATGTATAGACACTTAATTTGAATTTTTTTTTATTTATTGATCATTTACAACTGTATAAAAAAATACAACAAGTAAATTGGATCATAATGACACAATGATAATGATATGATATAGCATGTAGAGAAACTACCCAGTAGTAGAACTCTAAAAACATTTTACAATATAAGGTCACGAGGCTATCTACTTTTCAGGCGCCTCGGAGGATTGTCAGGAATGGAAGAGGAAGCAAGGTTAGAAACTAGTGGGTTTGGGTGGTAAGGGAGTTTCTAATGGAAGGAATGATATCGGGTTCGGGCTAGATCGGTTACATAAGGAACATTTAGGTCTTTATGGATGGTTTTATTAGTTGCAAAATAAGGAGCATTGAGGATTTTACGAAAGATTTTGGATTGTAAGGATACGAGAGGAATAAGAAGGTTTAGTGGAGCTCCAAAGCTCAACTCCGTATGTCCAGATGGGCCTTATTATAGTCATGTAGATCAGTCAATTTGAAAAATGAAAAATTTAAACTAAATTTCTTCACCATCAACCCATCAAGATTGTTGAGGGGAATGCTTTATGAAAATTCTTGCTTAACATTTATTTGTTAATACTACCTTAATTTTTACCACCTCAATAAATCTTTATTCTGTTTTATATTATTATTTTATATAATTATTAATATATATAATTATTATTCTGTTATTTCATACTGAACTTACTCTGATAGATATCTAGCATTACGAATATATTACAATATGAGAAAGTGTAAAAGATTTCATGAACATACTTATTTTTTTAGAAAGCAATTTATGAATTTAATACCAGTGACGCGGTTGAGAGAGAAGCGGTGTGATCTCTTGGAGCCTTGCTCGTTCCTCCACAAGTAGTGGTAGAGATCGGTTCGGGGTTCCCGAGGCAGGATGAAAATATTGTGAATAGGAATGCTTGTGTTTAAGATATTACATTAAGTTTAAATTTGTTTTTTTTATATATTTTATACTATTTGTTTATCTTTTATTTATTATTTTTTTATCATTTAATTTATATATTTGTAAATATGGTGTGGATGAGCTCTATGATTCATATTACCATTGTCTTACCATTGTCTAAAAATATGACAGAATGTAATATTATACAGTAAAAAAATTGATTATGGATTAAAAGGAAAGACAACATTTTTCAACATGCTTGTTCGTACTTAAATCAGGCCATGTTCCGAATAAGATAGCATAGCTTATGAAATATATGATCGTTATTAAAGAATGGATTAGGAAATAGAACAAGGCTCAGAACGCCATACAAGGCTTAAGTTAACTGCAGGAGGAGGCCGTGAGTGCCCTAATCTAGATCTGGTTCCATCTGACGAACAGTTGGCTCTTCGTGTTGTTTGACTTTCCCACAGAGTCTATTTAATGAAAAGCGATCATTTTAATTGATAGCGAAGAGTTTGATAGATGAGGAGGCTGTAGATAATCCCCATCCGAAGGGCTAAGCCCCGAGCTGAGGGGCAGTACACGCCCTATCGGCCGCACTCCTGTTAGCACGCCGATCAGCCGAGATAACGACCGATACACAATAGTCCTCTCGCTGTACCCGATACCCACTCTCCTCGGCCCCTTCTTGTTACTTCTTTTGTAACTGAAACCTATTTCCTCTGAGGTCTTTCCATTAAGCAAGTTCAATTAGTAAAGGTCGTGTGATCGTCCAATCAAAATAATATTATAATGGGGAAATTGTTTCATCTTATAGTAATCATTCATAATAACGCAGCAAGATTTAACATGAAACGTGTTTGAAATATTGGGGAAAAAATGTAAATCCTTGTTGGTTTCGATGGAAAGAAGATTTCACAACAACTTGTCATTTGCGGACGACCAAGTTATCATTCCACAGCATATAGTAGATGTTAGTTACATTTTGATGTAAGATTAATCAAAAGTGTCTGATTATTGAAGCTGAGAAGATGGAACTTACATTATCCAATAATTATGACGTAGAATTGAATCCGGGTCAGTGAGAAAATAGTCCAACATTTTAAATAACTTGGCTCCGTAATTAAATTAAATGTTTCCGGTGACAAAAAAAGTAATAATTAGTAATTAAAATATTTTTTGAAGTTAACCATCGTCCCTTGTTATTATTATATCATTTTTTCAATCTTCGTTATTTAATTTTTTTTTCTACATTTTATTTCATCTATATATTTACAATTTTTAGCTTATATCATTATTTTTTCTACATATAGATAGTAGTTTTGTGATGTACAACAAGTTAACATGAAACATGCACAGAACTGTTATACGTAAAATATTAAGGATCAACATTATAATGATTTATTATAATAAGTATTATATATGGATTACCTATACTGATAAATAAGTTAAATCTCACTAATGTAGGTATATAAAGGGTTTCCAAAAATTAACATAAGATTTATATTTGCTTCTACTTGTGGAGTTAAATGTTGGCAACCCTAATACCATTTGACTGCTGACAGTTTAGGACTAGTAAAAATGGTGTGTTACACGATGGGACAACCTGTTTTTCACTGTTGAAGAATATTTTAAAAGTAATGAAAGTTTGGCGTACACAGTTGGAGAATTTCGCATAAAATATGATCAGAATAGTGACTTCATGTCGTTAACTGTGAAGACAGTAATTTAAAAATTCAGGCAGACTGAATCAATGCTATACACACTGGTCGACAAAATGTAAATGTCAATATCGGAACGGTACCTAGTGTTGGTGAAAGTTCAAAAACATCAATTCGGTGTAGTGGATAAGAATTGCAAATTTCTAGAATCTCTCACTCACACAGTCACTGAATGTATACAAGAACTGAAGCCTTGACCATGCACAACAAAGAAAATTCGTTGAATTGGTTATTGAATTTCAAAAAGTGGATGCTGACTTTTCAAAGAAAGTAATTTTAAAAAATGTATCTTCAACGTATCACTATCTGGTGCCGATTTTGGGCTGGAGACATGATTGGGCCATCCTTTTTAGAAAATGAAGAGTGAATGTTACTGGTGATCGATATTGCGAAATGACAACATTCTTTCTATCTAAATTGAATGATGTTAATGTGGTTTCAACAACAAGGTCTCACATGACATATAGACTGTGAAACAATTCAATTACTGCTTGAGACATTTCCTGGCCGAGTATATGGTGATAAGAATCGGCTGCGCAGATCGTATGATTTAACACTACTATTGTATTTCTTTTTATTGGGTTATTTGAAGTCAAAAGTCTATGCCTACAAGCACACAAGCATGTGCAGACTGAAGGAGGAAATTCAACGCTGTATGAACGATATGGAATATTTCAACAAAAGATCCGTATTTGCCAGGCAAGTCTTGGAGCGTGGTATTCCATACACAACCTTATCCTGTGTACTTTACGATTCATTAAAAAATAAGTATTAAAAAAAAATTTCTTATATTTAGATCATATCTTACGTTAATTTTGATACACCTTTTATTTAAAGATAAAGATGATGTAAATAGAATTTAATTGTATTTATTTCTGTATCTTATATTTTAAAATTTATATCACAACAATACCCATTTTTCAGAATAGTTTTAAAAACAAAATATTCTGATTTTCCTCTTTAGTAGATTTTCATTTAAGACCCCCTGTTTTTATAGGATTCTGTGGAAGGGATGGTAGCAGGGATGTGAATTTGTGGGAGAGAGAGTGGAAAGACTTAAAAAATGCTCCTGAGGGAAGACTAGAACCGGTAGAAAGAATAAAAGAGAGCTAGAGAACAAGAGGGGAGCAGTAGTAGGGAGTAACAAAGTTGTGTATTTGGGGGCGGGTGACAACTTGCGGGGGGCTTTGCCACTCCTACACGGAAAATCACTCGTTACCGAGTGCCGGGGTCGATACCGCCGGCACAATGCCATTGTCTCAGGCCTTTCCTCTCTTACACGTGTACTCTTCTTCTGTCAGTCATGTCTCGGGGCACCTGAGGGCTGTCTGCCCCTGGGTAGGACATCTGTGACCGATCGTCAGCAGATGGCTGAGGATACCTGAAACAGGTACAATATTATTAGTATTAAAGTGTCAAATGTTGGCGAATAAATATGAACGCAACAGTTCCTATAAACACGAAAAAATATAATATTTGACATTACAGAAAGTCTTATTAACACCAGCATAAATAACGGCAAGTTCTTGGTGCATCGTACAGCAAGATGGGAAGAGCTCGTATTAACTGATTTAAAAAGAAATATATAAGTAGTTTAAAAATTACAAAAAATAAATAAAATAAACTCGATATTACTCTTAACAGGAATTTGAGTCGAGAGTAAATAATTTATTAGTCCAGGCCCAACCTTGAAAAATATATTAGAGGCTATCACGTTATGTGCGAATGGCACACCTGAAAACTTTGTTCTCTTGTCTTTCTTTCGTTTTATCGTGGTTTCCAATTTCCCTTACAGTGTCAAAAAAGTCTGAGTATGTGACGCCTCTCATTAAAAATACAAAAATTATTAATTGACTCAAGTCGGAATTAGAATTTATCTACTACCTTATACCTCCAACAAAATTGTTAAATTCAAACATAATGCTCCCAGAAATTATCAGGATTTTAATTGCACGATGCAAAACTAATTATTTTATATGTATTAACCATACTAAAAAAGCATTTTTATGCTAATTTATATTATTATATTTATTAATTTAAAAGTTTCAAAACATTGGTGGTTTTCTAGTACTGAGTCACATCATACTATTGAAATTAAAGTTATTCAGATAGAAAGAACCAGTCCTTGAACTGTAAATAATTAATTAATTATTAAAATAATTTACTACTGGAATAGTATTTCCTCTGATACATATGAAATAATAATTTATTAAAAAAAAGAATCAAAAATGATAATATAGATATACTGTCTACTTTATAGAGTAAATTAAGCTAACTTTAGTGCAGGCTGACATCTGTACGTCTAATGGTTCCTGAAATATTGTTTTTAATAGATCAAACTTTTTTTTTTTTCATGAAACAACTGGAAATCAATATTTTCTGAATTTATTTTAGAAACTATCATGAAATTACTACTCCAGCGAAGATAAATGTAACAAACTGTCCTATAGTACATTACACTAGCTTTAATGTGAGTACTAACAGACTTCTGTACATCTAATGGATGATTATCTGTACGTACCTGGGATATAGTTTTTCCTAATCCAAAAAAAACTAGGAATCAACATCCTGTGAATTTATTTTGGCAAATTTCGTGAGCAATACTACTCCTACGAAGATAAACATCGTATACTAGTTCATAGTAAGTTAGACAAGCTTTAATGAGAGTGTTAATAGATGTCTTATGGTTTCAAAGATTTCAGCACATTTATATGAAATGTTGTTTTATAAAGAAAGGAAAAATACATATATTTATAAAATAAAATTATTTAAAGGAGAGTAAATTTGCTAAAATATGAAATAAATTAAAATAGTTCCTTCCATACTATACTGTAATAATTTTTAATTGTAATAGCACTTTTTATCAGGCGATATTTTTTACTTCCCATAATTATATTTGTCAGATTAATCAATTTTGACTAGTAACTATACATAGTTTACGTTAATTAAATACAAAATTGGGATTAAACGACTCATTTCGTCTCTTGGGCTCTTCGAATATTACCAGGTACTGAACAATACACTCCTTGAAGGGTCTCATGGAATGAGTGTATTTTTCTTTCACTACTGACCGATATATTTTTAAAAACAAACTTTTTTCTTCGAGTAGAATGTTTGCATCTACTTGATATCAGATATTCTTGCTGTCGTTAATTGATATTTTATTTAATAGTTTATTCTCTTTTTTTAGGGTCTCTGTAACAGTAATAAACAACTAAAAACGTATTTGTTCTTCGTTTTGAAAATGAAATATTAGATAAAAAAATTTTAATTCAGATAAATTAAAACTTGGTAAGAGGAAATTTATGATGTTTTCAACTCTTCTTCTTCTTGTCCTTCCTCCTTTGTGCCTTTCAGCGTGGTAAGTGCCTCAGTCAAGCATGCCAACTGTCCCGGTCACTTGCCAATGCTTTCATGGACTCGAGCAGCTTTTCTCTCTTCCTCCCAGTCGGATAATTCAACCCGACCATGACATCCTTGGCCTGCCTTTTGGTCTTCTCCCTATTGGTCGGGCATGGAGGAACTTACGTGATTCACGATTCTCGCCCATTTGGCATTCATGGCCGGACCGCTTTCCAAAACATTGTTGCAAATTTGATAATGTATGCTTTTTTAATCCTGCTAGACATTTCATCATCCAATCTTCCATTTCTGCTACTAACTGTGCCTAGAGTTAAGCTTTGGGGCTCCACTAAACCTTCGAATTCCTCTCGTATTCAATCCTTACAATCCAAAATTCTTCGTAAAATCCTCAATGCTGCTTACTTTGTCACAAATAAAATCATATATAAAGACCTTAATGTTCCCTATGTAACCGATCTAGTCCGAACCGGATATCACTCCTTCCATTATAAACTCTCTAACCACTCAAACCCCCTAGTTTCTAACCTTGCATCCTCTTCCATTCCTGACAATCTTCCGAGGCGTCTGAAAAGAAGATTGCCACGAGACCAGCTAATGTAAAATGTCATTAGAGTGCTACCAATGGGTTGTTGCTCTACACGCCTGTAACATTCCATTTTAACTAAGATCATGTTTACTAAATGTATTATGTAATATACAGTTGTAAATTTCAATAAAGACATTAAAAAAAAAAACGGTGCCTAGGTACGTATAGTCTTAGGCTAAATAAAAAAACGTCATCTCTAACATTTTAATTGTGAAAAATCAGTGAGATTTCGGATTTGTTTTGTTTATTATAGTCATCTAGTCACTTCTATAAAACTTAATCTTTATACGGACCATATTCCATTAATCTTTATAATTAATCTGTTTTTTTTTTTATTTTCTGCCTTTATGCCTCAGGAGTGTTAATTTTTAGTTTTAATACCTCACTTTGTGCCTCTAATTCCAAAAGAGAACAATAAAGAAAACAAAAAGTATACTATTGCGGCAGGATCAATGGAATTCGCTGTTCTTAGGAGTGTGTTGTTTGGAATTGGATGATGTGGCTTGATTAAAATACAAGCTACAGCGTGAATTGATTTTTCCATGCCTGTGATGTTTACTGAACTGGTGGCTAAATAGGTAATGTTCACGACTTGTAGGTAAAGGACTAGAAGGGAGTTTTATTCTGTGGTAATGTATTTCTAAGATATATTATAGGTAGTGAAGTAGCAAAAATGACCTCCACTCCGAAAAAATAAAATAAAATAAATTAATAGAATTGGTCTCTTGTTTAAACTTGTTTTACAAAGTTTGTTTATCATAAGAATGAAGAATAGAAAGAGTCCATAATATGTTTATGGTGGAAGAATATTTTAAGAGGTAGGAGAGACAAATGTGGGTGTGTGTTTTAATGAAATATTATTTTTTATGCTGAGTAACAACCCTACTAAAAAAGTATACTAGATTATTTGTATTATTAAATATAACTTTTTTTCAGTAACAACTAGAAAACTAAGGATTTTTCGAAAACAAGAATTCTATCAAACTAAATTAGACAAAATTGCTATAAAATACGTTTATTATATTTTTATAATTTGGGGCGCCACTAGAAAGTACTAATGGTCTAAAATTCAAATAGAGTCTTTTCAGAAAAAAAAGTGTACACTTGTTTCTCAACGAATCTATATATTTCTTGAATGCTGAATCCGAATTTATGGTTTTGAACCTCGCTAATGAACCCATGAGAACCTATTTTGAACCCAACGGTTTCACAACAAAAATAGAAAGGAAAACAAAATTTTGCAAATGTTTTCAGTTTTATACTTATAACTCATAGTATTTTTCGAATATAACTATTAAATTAAAAATTATAGCGGGATATTTTTTTTTTTTTTTTTTGTTGCGAAAAGCTTTCATCATATTTTATTTTTCTTCAACCCGCGACGTCAAGTGCTTTGCAAAGGTCATTTTTTCGGTTCTCTGTGAACTGAGAAAATGAAAACAATATAAAAATAAACACTTGTAACTGTCGGTTCGACCTAGGCATACCCGGCGTTTGTGAAATAGTTAGTTTCAGATATATCAAGTATGTTACATTTATGCGTGGGCATAATCATAGAATTTAATGTAAAAATTCGTAGCAACTTTTGCCTGATGTAATTTTTTATTGAATTTTTATTTTTGAATAATGCTTATTTTTCGATTTATTGATAAAAGACTCTAAATATTTATATCATTTTGGAATTTTTCTTTCTATTTTAACTTGCTATTAAATGTTTTATATTTACAGCTAGTTCTTATTAACATTGAAATCTATGACAGGGCTTAAATTATGATTTAAAAAAAAAATCGTTTAAAGTATCTTTTATTTTGTTTATTAAAAAAAAAAAAATAGTTCCCATTATTAATTAGCAAGCAATATTAAACAATAGATGAATACAGATATTAGAGAATTTTATGAATTTACAAGATAGAAAAAAAAAATAGAAATATCCAATTCTAACGAGAAAAATCGAGACTATCCGATCATTCCCGATTGCATTGCGGTTTCGTTATCGTTTGTTAATCTGTTGTACTGTTGGTAAGAATAAAATTTATATTAGTCATTCTCACCTTGAGAAATCCTAAAATATGATTTTCGTCTTCCCTGGTCTTAATTTTTCCCTAAATTACAAACACGAGCCCACTAATCTACACAAAATCGTGTAGGGTGGTGAGTGAACGTAGTGTAATGCGCGCACCGCACCAGATTTTTTGTAAAGCCTTCGGGTAGCGAGGATACAAACCATGAAATTCAGATTTGTCATCTTGTTACAATGTAGAATCGAAAAAACTTAAGTAATTTTTTTTTTCTAAAAACGCTCTACTTTAATCTTTGATGTCAGGACTCCTTTATATTACCCGCAATTAATTTTTATTCTGGATTTGTACAACTATGAAGAAAAATATAGGATAATTTATATTCATCTTTGGAAGTTTACTAACCTCAAAAATTTATAGAAATAAAATTTTATATACACATTTCGTTAATTTCCTTATAATTAAAAGGTTAACTTCATTTATAATTTTCCTGATTTGGTTTATACAGATGGAAATAAGAGATTATGAAGTCTTATTCTACCACATGAGTCCGCTACCTACCACTTCCTCAGGAAACCGCCGTTATGTATGCCTGCAAGTAGGTAATTATAAATTTTGTGGGAAAAGCGTGCTTCACACATCTGCACACTATGTCCATATCACATGGATCTTCTTGTTCTTTTTTTACGTGATGTAGTATATTCGGTGTGGCCTACCTTGTCTATATATACCTCAGCATTATATTTATGAATACTAAAAAAAAAAATATTGTTTTTCCATGGGGTTATTTGTTTTGTGGGCTATTTA
>NW_027115142.1:1173675-1182268 GCF_000696795.3 Halyomorpha halys
AGTCAGCTGACATCGAAATAACAGCTGACTCATACCGTAACTTATATATATATATATCAATATATATATATTAGTTATATCAATGAAAAAATAAATATTTTTTTTGTTTAAAGTGATATAGTTTATTTTATACATCCCAGTCGTTTCAATTATTAGGTTTCCTTATCTAGGGTATTTAATCTTCATTCCTTTTCGGATTCGAATTTCACAGAATTAAAAGTTTTTAAGAGTAGAAAATTACTTCTTAATTTTATTCTTGCTGGTTTTCAGCAAATAAACGATAGAATCAGGCAGCCGTTTGTTTTTAACACATGCTTATTAAGATCGTAAATGAAGTGCAAGTTGGTCTTATCTGATCGGTCCATCCAGTCCTTTCACTGAATTTAGTTGTTTTTCATTTGACAGCTGCTGTACAATAATTGGCTTATTATCTTTTTCTTTGATTGTTTATTTTTTAAGGGCATTCCAAAATATATTCGTTTTATTGCTATATTAGTGTACATTATTTTTAATTAAAACTGAAAATAATATAATAAATATCATAACTTATTTTAAGTTTTTACGTTTTTTTTTCCTTCTGTTTTATCTTATTCTCTTTTTTTAAAAAAAATATTTAATTAATTTTTATAAATTTTTTACGCATAATTTAGTTTAAAAAAAGTTTTGGAGCTTAAAATTTCGTGAAATTTTGTGTCATTATTACAATAAAAATTATAAAGCCAGTGACGTGTTTCGGACATTGGGGATTGGCAGGGATAAGACTCGGTTTCAAAACGGGCTGAGAAAGTTTGTTTTAAAAAAATTATGAGTGGATAAGTGTAATAAAACGCGAAAGGAAGTCCAATTCAAGGGGTCTCGATCATTGGATTGTTGGTCCACAGATGTATTGCAGATCTGTAGTTTGAAAAAGAATATAAGATTACTACGTTCCAATTTTAGTACCGCCGAAGGGAGTACTATATTAACATTTGTTTAATATACCAAAAAATACATTAGTTAAAGTTAAAAAGAACGACCGATGCTCCAGATGTAGCAGTTGGTGTTTAGAAAACCACATAAACGTTATAACCAAATACAACAAATACAATAGTTTTCGTACAAAATATAGAATACCAGGATATATAGAATCAAAACATTTTTTTCAAGTAGTAGCTAAATTATACAGAAACAGAAGAAAGTCTTTATGTTGTTTCATAAAAAAAATGCAATATAGACTATCAAAAAATTAACATTGTTCTTTAATTATCTTTTGATTTACTGCATCAAATTCACAACGCGACAATATTCCAGGTTGCATAGGACCTTCAGAGGAATTTTTGAAAAAGCAAAATCTTTCAAAGTGGGTATCCTAAACTATCCATATTATTTATATTTAATACAAAAGAAAAATACACGGAATATATTAACATCCTTGCATTTTACTCTGTAAGGTGAAAAAAAAAAAGACAATAGGAGCTTATATTCCTTGGACATTTTTCATGAAATATGATGCGTTGAATGTCAATTTTTTTTTTTAAAGAAATCTAATATGGATAAAATGTCAAAGAGCTAATAGAGAAGGCTTTGACGAGACGGAGCTAGTGCTAATGTAGGGGTTGTCGGGTCAGATGTAAACATTAGGAGAGTGGAGCGAGGTGGGACCACTAATGGGTTTATTGTGGTGATGGGGGTGGGTCGTTAGGTGTAATGATGATGGATGACCTCCTGATAAGACCTTCTAAGCCTCCTCTCCCACACATGGACCCTGGCCCTTCGCTAATTCACTCTTATATTCCTTACCTTCCTTCTCTTCGCTATTTACGAAGTGCTTCAAACTATAGAACTACACCAATAAATACTTTAGTTCAAGCTACTTGAAGTTTTTTTGGAGTAAAAATAAAAAAAAAAAATGCTTGGGAGTTCTATCGAGAATAACACACAGTGATTATAATTCTACTTTAAGTGTGTCAAAAGTTTTGTTTTAAGCTTTATGCTTTATTCAGGTATTTTTATGAGAGTGCAAGAAGGCTTTTTGCAGCAAACTCATTATTTTTTTAGAAAGAGTGGTCAATCATCAATTCTTCTGCAATAAATATGGTCCAAACTTATTTCTTTGTTTATAAAATATTTTCCATACCTACATATTAATTTGTTTAACGGAATTTTCCATTCAAGTGGTTTTCCTTGACTTTAATTTCTTTAATTTATTTGAGGACTCTTCCGTATTCAAGGCTATCTTTTTTCATCTCATCCATCCATTGAAATCTGTGTTTTCCTTTTTTCTTCCACTTTCCGTTACCTTTTTATCTTTGGCAGGCTTTCTGCCAATATTCTTTTAATACATCCAAACCAACATAATCTTTTTTCTATGATGAAAGAATGTTTTTTCTCACCTTCGTCACCTCTTGTATTCTTTCACGTATAGATTTTCTTGCCGTTCTACAAATTAATTTATTTTTCACTTGGTGTCCATGTTTTCATAATCGTTCATATATCCTCTGCATTTTATCCAAACCCTTTGTTACTAGAACTGCTGGAAAGCTAAATGCCTGCTGTTTTAATAAGATTAACACTATTTACACTTAGTACCATTATGAGGTTGATATATAGGGTTCAAATAATAAAAAAACTTTTTTAACTTTTTATGTTATATCTCTGGTTCTAATTGGTTTAAATAGGTCCAATTAGTGGTTATAGTGACCAAAACCACTCCTCAGTTTTACCCAAAACTACTGTTAAAGTTATTATTTTTCTTTTAAAAGCAAAATAAATTCAAAAGAAATCAAAGCCTAAAATTATAAAAAATATAGGGCGACAATTTTAAATACAAAAATTTCATATTCTATTTTTTTGAAACTTAGTTAAGGATTTCTTAATGAGGTAAAAGCGGATTTTAACATTTTTGGCACGTATCACATAAATTATACATTTATTTATACATTCCACGGTTATTATTTATCAATTCATTTGTCGTTTTCTGAAAAACTATAAAAAAATATTACTGATTCAATTAAACAATATAATATTCACAAAAAGTTATGAAAAAATAATGAAACTTCAAGTAAAGTAATTTTTTTTTTTTTAGGAAAAGAGGTTTTTAGCATTGTCTGAAACCCTCAAAGACTATATATTTAGGAAGGGGAAATGATTTTAAGCTAGGTCTAAATATTGAAACGGACAATGCAAAAGAAATCTCATGTGCAATATAGTCTCTATTAAAGATTTAACATTTTTACTGAGTGAGTGTAAAAAATGAGTCCTTCAGAAAGAAATGCTAAATTAATTTAATAATTGTTCTGAGTGATATTGATAATATACTTGGAAGTGTATTATCCACCTCAAAATTTTTGAACCAGGAAAGTGAAATTACGGAAAGTATAATTAAAAATTAATAATTATTCGCAGACAAACTAAGGAATGAAATATTTTATTAACGAAACGTACGAGTTAGAAGTAAGAGGCCAAAACTTAAGCAAGGTTAATCATTGATACGAGGACTGACTTGGAGGGACTTGGAGATTCCTAATTAGCACTGATGGCGAACTTAGGACTTGGACTTGACCACCGGACGACCCCTGACAGCGGGCGGCCCCCACTTGATTACTTATTAAGTCCACTTAACCGGCCACTCCCAGTTAGTAAGTCACTCAGCGGCCGACCCTCATTGTTCCCGTTTCGTCCCTCTTTGCATAATTTATACAAATTGGACCCTTGCATCACATTTAAACGTTAAAATTCATCAATATGTCAGATAAATGTTCCTAAATTAGTGATTTTTTTAAATGTTTCTTGCCCGACAGTATTGTAAGTTATCAGTAAAGTCAGAATTTTTTTTATATATCAAACATAAGATGATCATGGTTCATGAATGATATTGATGCTAACTTTGATGGGGAAAACTTTAAAACTTTATGTTTCTGTAATTCATATGAATTTTCTGTATGTAGGACGCTAGAAAAACAAAAATTTGTTAAGGCTCTATATTTGATTGAACTTTCTAATGTTTTACAGCCTTATGAAGTGTTCGGTATAAAGTGGGATTTGAACCCGAACATTTTAGGTTTTAATTTTGCAATAGGGAAAAAATATTAAAATGCAATTTATAATTCATACTTAAACATATTACTGGTTTATGATAAAAATACGAAAAATATAATGTAAACCTATTCCAAAAATTACGAATTCCCTTCCACTGTCTCTCAGGATCCGCCAATGAAATAGAATTCCCAATAAAACTACACATTTTCAAATTGTTTATTATCTGTATTGCCCATAATTTAATAGCAGGCAAAAGTCATACATACTCTACTTCAATCACTAGTCATTAATGTATCAGCCATTAGTATTACCATTAGACCAGATCGATTATGTTTATAGTGGCTGTGGATTTTTAATTAAATATATTTAATTAGTTTTTACGCACTTTTTGAATTAACAGCACATTTAAAAGTGATATTCACTTTAAAAAAATACTTGAAGATTTTTACTTCCTTTCTAAATATTAAAGTATTAATTAATTAATAATAATACTACCAATTAATATTATTAGAGGCTGTTGTAGCTAAGAGAGATGTGGCTTTACTTCAGCAACCTCATGTCTGCTTGGATGGTAGTTCGATTCCGGCCTGGGTGGGTTGACTTTTATATCGCATCGGTCCAAGAAATGAATACATGATACTACTATTTTGGTTAGAAATAGGTTCAATACGTCTAGGATAATATACTATATAAAAATAAAGTTACAAATAATATGGTAACGCTATCTAAAAAAATAGCTTTAACGTTCCCCCTACTATCAAACCTATTTTACTATTCCATTCAGTAAAGCATAGAGCAACGTGTTTTTTACCATATATAATTTTTAGGCTAAAATAATTTCGTGGACTCAAAAAAAAAAATCGTGAAACAGTTATCCTTAGAGCAGTTGGATATGTAGGGAAATAAGACAGAACAATACAAAGTAAATACTGAAATATACTGTATACATTTATTTTAATTTTTTCGTTTATTTTGAAAAAAATTGCTTGCTATAATGATCCGGAGATACTCATGAGTCACCGTATGGTGCCGGGGCACCTAATTTTGGAACCAATAATATAGAGTAAGATCCTAATTAATATAACGGGAGATCTGAGATCTAAACTTCATTACTAAATCGAATTCACTAGTTTATAATAAAATAGTTAGAGAGCTATAAAACAACTAATCTTCATTTTGATAATCAGATGGTTTAGTAGAATCTCTGTGATAAAAATTCAAGTTCCAATCTCGAGCGGTGAACTGATTGAATATTGAGGAAATCTCTTGTTTGAGACAGGTTTGTGTATTAGTAATATAAAAATAAATCCTATATACTTGCACGTTTATTGATATATCGATAATGTGAAATAGTCATTGTAAACTGAATAATTATAATAAGTGAAACTGTGATACTAGTAATTGCCTATGATAAAATTTGACAAAGGTATAATAGCCTGTTTTATAACTAATGTTAACTGGGGTATTGTAAATACGTTGATAAATCCTTGAGAATGGCCGAAACGTAAGAGCTATAAGAAAATACAAAAATAATGTGTTGGACTATATGGATAGCTTTTTTATAACTAATTGATATGATGATTTAATTAAAGGTAATTTTGAATTCATATTGTCTAAATTTTATGTTATTTTTTATTTTATACTTATGAAAATGGCTTATATATTGGAGTTGTTTGTTATTGATGTATATTGAAGTAAATTATTACAATATTTGGTTTAATTAAAAATTGAAAACCGCATAATATTATAATTGACTATTGATATAGTTTCTTAATACACTTTTTCTTTCAACAATCCAGTCTTGTTTAGATTCTATTGTATCCAGATTGCAGAAAGGATAGACGAAACTGTCACTTACATCGCTTTAACTTTAATTGCTGCACACATTTAACAAATTAACTAAGAAAAAATAATATACGTATTTATCACATTCATTTTATTTCTTAACTTGGCAATACAGACAATCAATAAACTAGAGGGGCCATTTTATAATATATATATAATTTTCGTATTACCTTTTTTAACCCGGGTCTGTTGGATTGCAAATTTAAAGTTTTCCTTGCTTGGGTGGAAACATAATACTGAATACATTTTTAATATATTTCAGAAACACTTGACCTAAATGGCCTTTCAAATTTATTTTCATTGAATTCGATATTTCTTAATATTGTATTTCATAGCCACATTTAATATATATTATTGAATTTTGAGAATATTGAAAGGATCCATTCATTTGTGTACTTTGGTATTTTGTTCTTTCAAGAGATCTAAAAGTAAAAGGGAAGAAGTTGGATATCACATCATGATCACCGGACCAGAAAAACTTTGTATGAAAGGATGAAACCGTAGAAATCAAAGTTGAGAACTTCTGAAAAATGAGACTATATCTCAAGTGTTTGATATATAAAGGCATAGGAGTTTGAAAGAAGGGATAACTGTGTTTTAAAGTCTGGCTTACTCTTCCGAGAGTTTAGACTTGGTATTGATGTCGTTGAGCAAACAGAAGTGGAAATATATAAGCCCTTCAATAAGCTTCTTCTCTTAGGCGACCCGAAAAGGAGCTCCATTTTCTCGAGTACCCAAATTTGAATGGGGACTGGAAGCAAGCAATAAAGAAGGACGCTCCGGATGAATGGTAAACTGAAATTTGAAGTTTATTCTAATTTATTCCTCGAGGAAGGCTGGTAAGGAGGGGTTGGTTTGGAAGTGAATATAGAAGGAGGTTTTGTCTGAGAATAGATTTACGGATGCTGGGGCTGAGCACAACTTTCAAGTCCTCGCCCTCTGCCGGATAATGGAAGTTTTACAGAACCCTCCACAAAGCCTAAATCCCTTCCTGGTTAGTGTACTTTGTTTCCTATCAAGCCAACACATTATGCCGCCTCTCTAATCTTTAAAGGAGTAAACTAAAGATAGCCTCTCTGACATTATCATACGGAGTCTTCTTCTTTATTCACAAATATTCTTTTCTATAATATATTTGATCCATATTTGTCAACAAAGAGTATTGGACAATTATTCATAATAGTCTTCTAAATTATCTTGATACCTAGAAGATTGCTAATAGAGTTTCATCAATATAAGAATCTTTTATATTTTCGTTGTATGGGTATTATCATCCAAACTTTTTTTAGTCTATTGTTTGTTATATATTCATTATACATTCATACAAGTATACCCCGTTATATATTCATTTGCAAGTGAGCAACGTCATTAGAATAATTGGTTGTAAAATTTGACACCTGTTGATTTTTCACCAAACGTTGAATATTCGTAGATATACGTCAAGCGGTCGTTCTATATCTTTAATTAGTTTTATTCGGCAGAGAGAACAGAAAGAAACATTAAAGCTAAATAAAACTGAGAAACATAATTTATAGATACACTTGATTAGCTTTGTACTTACTATATTCAAAAGACATTTTTTTAAAAAAAACCCAATTAACACCTCTCTTTATTTACCTTCTAGTGTACATTGAAGAATTAAGCTAATGTCAAAAATTATGTTTGCTTAATTTTCTCCGAAATCGTGTTTACCGTAGCTATTTATACTATTTTATACTATCTACCGTAGCTATTTTATGGTCTTCTATTCTAGAGTGGTAAAACCCCAAAAAATTGGGGAACAAAGAGAGAATTAAAAAAAATAAAATGTTGTGCCTGCAAACCTTCCCAGGATAATGGTTCCTCCTTATACTCTATATTCATACAACCTATACACATATACTCTTCATTACAAAATATTTTATTGACAACATTGATACCAAATCAAAATTATCATTATCATCATCATTTATTATTATATGATAATAATAACAATAAAATCAAATCAAAATTGTCATGGCGTTTCTGTTTCTACTGCACATAAGCCTGCTTACAAAGCAATACTCGATCGGAGACATTTTTCTAGATTAAATTGTTTCCTGATTCCTTTACGTATGTCCCTATGTATGTCTGCGGTCAATCTTACACACAGATCGGCTACAATTGAGGTTTCGAGAGTATCTCTATAACATTAAGATAAGAGGCGTGCGGCATCTTTAAAATGTAATTGAAGTGTGTTTTCAGCGAAAACGAGTATTTCGAGGCGATACCTGTTTCCTGAGCTAAATGTTATTAGGCACGATTGTTTTTATATACTTGTCTAAATTTGATTAGCAGCATATTTATTTATTTGCTTAATTTTCAGGTGCCGTATACAACTTCAGGGTTAGAGGCACCGTACCAGTGATGCGGCGAGAGGGATGCGCTGGGATCTTTTGAGCTCTGCTCTACCTCTCACACGTGGGGGATAGAGTGGGCTCTGGGATCCTCAGGTCGATTGTGTAAATATAGTATATTAGAGTGTAAATGTGACTAGAGACTATATTATTTTATCATTATGTTATTTTATTTATTTATTTTTCATACAGATAGTTTGATTATGTTCATTTTGTTTATTCTTCTGTTTGTATATATTTTAAGAGAGCTTTTTTTTTTTTTTTATTCATTTATTTTATTTTATTTTATTATGTATGAGATCATTCATCACTATTACCTATTGCCCACAACTGTGTGGCAGATTTTAATATATATC
>NW_027115142.1:1182318-1193457 GCF_000696795.3 Halyomorpha halys
AAAAAAAAAAAAAAAAAAAAAGAGGCAGCCTGTTCTTGATTTCGTGGTTACATTTCCTGGTACAGGTTGTTCTCCTTTAGGAACTTAATCAAATTCTTCCAATTTTCTGGCAGTAAGGCTTGACGTTGTCCCCGGAGGCCAAAAGACGTTCTCGATGATTCCAGCCGCGACCAGTGTTCCAGGATATGCTCCATCGAGATTAGCAGCATAGAACAAAGTAAGAGTTCCCATATGAACTAAGTAATAGAATACTTTCCAAGTCTTAAATGTTTAGACAAAATATACTAGACATAGAACTTCCTCAGACACTCGAACTGAAAAAAAATTAAAGTATAACTCCTCCGTGCTGTCTATGGGATAAGCAATTGGTTCAGAATTAGTTCTTTAAGAAGACAGTGGTAGAACTCTGAAGGCTATAATCATTTACAAGACTTGGAAATTCAACTGGCCTGGTTGTTCTCTCACAAATTTCATTGTTCTTTAATGCAATCAACTTCAGAGAAAGATTTTAGGCCGCGTTATAGATTTTAATCAACTGCAAAAATCACTTTGGGAGGATCCGAGAAGATGCTAAATAGAATGCCTTGTAATCTAAATGCTGTAAGTAATATTCAAGATATACCGAAAAATTACTAGAGACGCAAAAATCAAAGTAGAGTTTTGCAAAATTGAATTTGGTATTTTTATATTAAACTATAGAAAAAACATGTAAACATCTTAATGAAAAACTATTATAATTATTTTATCTAAAAATATAGAAATGAATGTTCTGTTAAAAACAAAATAAAAAAAAAAAAACTTTGCTTTTGTTCTATTTTAAATGATTGTTTTCATTTGCAAGTAAATGTATATACAAAAAAATCGAGATTTGGCTGTGTTTATGTTTATTGATGAGCTCAAATCGTGGATGAGATCCGTTTTATGCGGTCATGTACTAAATTTTCTCAAATTCATGAAAATGTAATGCTAATTTGTAGCATAGAAGTCAAAAGAATCTTTCATAGTACTTAACCGTGGCGTAGCTGGTAATTTAAGAATTGTGATTTTGTAAGGCTTCAGACCGACGAAATCCCCTTCTTGTGCAACCGTTGGTCAAGAAACAGCAGAGTTTTTTTTTAATATTGATTAATTTTTTTTAATTTATACAATTAATATATTGTACATTGTACAAAATAATTAATTAGTTACAGAAATGAATATCAGTTTAATTAAATTAATTATTCAGAGAATCAGAAATTTATTTAAAAAAGGCTTGATTTGTTGCGACCTCTGTCGTTGAAAGGTGGAACTAAAACACCTAGAAGGGACTTAGTCAAAAATTATTTCAAAATGCTTTTGTCTTCGTACCTGTTCTTATATTATAATTTGTTTTCTACCGTAATTCATATGAATTCCAATTTACTTAACCATTTAAAGATATTTGTTTTGTTTATTTTATGTATCCTTTTGCAAATACGCGTGACTTTGAATTCTTTAAAAAATTTCAAAAAATTATAAATATTCATTAATATTTTTATATTGTTTTATTTCGAGAAAGGAACCCTCTTTATTCTATGCAATCGCTGATTAATAAATTGGAATCCAGTACGAACAATGGTTTTTTTTATTTTTATGTACGTTGTGATGATAATTCGGATTCCGGTGTATTGTTCTATCTTGAAATTTAAAACGAATGAGCCTAGGCGAAGCAAGGAGTTGTTAGACATATATTTATATATACTTCTTCAATTACAACTTCTACCTTTTTACCTGTTGCATGTACCTGGAAATTGAAGTTATGTGTATAATAAGACAAAAACCAATCCAAAACTAAAAGCCAAACACGCTTACAACAGCCACAAAAGGATACAATGGTGGGCTATCATTTGTGCTTGGTTCACTTTGTCTCCGCATACTTACTTTTTCATCCGATTTTTTTTCCGAGGAGTTATCAGCCAGGGAATCTAGTTCGGTGGACAGTGACTGAAATCTTTGTATAGAAAGAGGATGTAAAAAAATTTGTCGCGACTTAAAAGTGTTATTTAGGTTTTTATAAGGGTTTTAAGCGCCCTTGGGCTGGGACTGATCGACGGTACAAAAAATATTTGTCCCCAAGAACCGCTTTCCATGACAATGGTTGTCAGGGATGGCTAATGGAGGCGGCTCTTGTTGAGGCGATTAGTGCCTGTAACCCGATGAGGGAGTATTAACATGTCCGTCTTTGGAGCTATTTTAATCTTCGGTAGCAAACACTATCTGCTTACATCTGGTCTGGAAAAAAATGGTCGTCTCTTTTTGGGGACATTATAACAATCCCACCGTCGAAACCAGAAAATGACATCTGGTCTAACTAGCATCAAAATATTCTTACTCTAAAAGGTTATTTAATTATATACAATACCATAGTATATTGATAATATTTTACTTAACATATGTAAAAATCAGGATTTAAAGAACCGAGATTGGAAGTAATAATTTTTTTTTTCGTCCAAGACTCCCATTGGAGTCCTATATAGCCTAACCATGGTTGGGGGTCAAAGTCCTTCATTTTGTGGGACCGCCACTCACCGTACCAGGCCGGATTCGAACCGGCACCACCAATAGGCATCAAATTGGTAAGACTGTGACCACTGAGCTACGGGCGTCCCTTCATTTAATAATTATAGAGTAATCTTATACAGATTTCTGTAAGAGTGAGTTGGTTTTTTTGTATATTCTCCATTTTTGACCCATTAAATTGGAAACGGATAAGTTGGAAATGTAGCATCAGCTTGCTTAGAGTATAAATTAAAGAAAAAAAATCTAGTTTATATTCTGTTGATATTCATTTATTTAATATAATTTATCAAAACGTGGAGAAATATTTTCGGGTAAGAAGACTTTACACCGCTTCCATAAAAACCACTTAAAATTAATCATAAACACCTGGAAATCAATATATGATGTACTTTAGGACCGCCATAATCGTAGAAAAAGGACCACTAAGAACATATTAGCGTAAAATAAAAAAATAACTTTTATCTGTAAGGTTTATGAAAACATAGATGTTGCTTTATCAAACATTAGTACATTTTCTCTTGGAATAAAATAAGAAAAAAATACTTTTTGCACCTGTCATGGGGTACCTGGTTGCAGATATAAGACATCAGCTAATTTCTCATTTCTATATACGTCAATTGATCATTACTTTTTATTTATTACCAGATCGGCGCAGGTTGGCGGTACATGTTTATAAGAGATTTATAAGTTATTTTTAAACAATTGATAGCGGTGGGTATGGACTGGTACGTGAGGGGCGTCTCTTGCATTTTGTACTCCATTGCAATTTGTACTGCTATACCTATGAACTATTATAATTAAAAATAGTAATGATCAATTGAAAAATAAATAAATATAATAATCCTGAGAAAAATATGAAACAAATACAAGACATATTTATAGAATAAAAAAAAAATGTTGACTTGTGATGAAAAATAATTAGGGAAGAAGAAAAAAAAATTAAAATAATGATAATAATAAAAATAAATCAACGTTTATAACAGGATGTCTTGGATTAGCCTGGGCGTCAGTCTTCGCTCTGAGTTCGCGTTGGATTGCCAAAGTTGTATCCCACTGCTTCTTTAACGGTTAGTAAATTAAGTGATCGTTGTGTAGATTTAATTAATGACCTGAAATATTCATTTATACTCAGTTATAAGATCAGAGTGAATCACGTTAAAATGAAAAATCTTAGAAGAATCTTAAAATGCAGTAATGTATTATTTTTTAAAAAAATACTGTTGATATAAATAATTTATCCGTTGCCATTGTCGGACCTCCGTACCCCAGCCGGAAAACATTTTTCCGCTGCTAGATTGGTAAAGGGTTCCGATTGGCTGAGACCTTTATTGGGCGGAGTTCCCCCGGGAATGACAGAGGAACAGATAATGAAATACAGCTAGGTATAAAGATAGGACGTGTTGCCCCGACCGCAGGCCTTATATCTGTTATTAACTTACACCACCTTCTGGTCCTTATTTCTCTCCACCACACTCTCTCTCTATCTTGTCCTTCTTGGATTATTGTTACTCACCGATTGTCATTTTGTTTCGCATCTACGGAGTTGTAAATGGATTTTGTACATAAATAACTAGTCATAAGATAATTATTCATAGTACGCTGGAGATCACTTCTAGCATAAAGAAAATAAAAATGCTTCTTTATTTTGGATTAGTGCTGTACAAATAATGAATTTAAAACAATTCAGCACCTCAGTCGCTGGCATAAAGTTTATTATTAAAAACTACCTTTTATGTGCAGTAGTAATATCTTTTAATGTGTTTTTATGACAACAAGGTTCAATGACAACAAAGTGTTCTGTTGGAAACGTAGTAGGGTGCATTAACTATGGTTCTAAGGGTTTTGGATTGGATACGTTTGATGTTCGACAGTTTAGCTGTTCCCCATAGTTCAAGTCCGTAGGTCCAGATAGGTCGGAGTATAGTCTTATAAATTAGTAGTTTGTTTTGTAGTGAAAGATGAGAGGTCCGGCTGAGTTGGCTGAATCGTCTGTTGAGTTCTTGTCTTTTGAGTCTAGTATGTTGGTTCCAGGTGAGTCTTTTGTCCAAAATGAATCCGAGGTATCGCACTGTGTCGGATCTGGGAAGAGGTATATTATAAAGAGTAACAGGTGGACAGAAGCTTCGGCGGAGAGTGAAAGTCACATGGATGCATTTCGATTCATTGACTTTTGTTCGCCATTAGTTGCACCATTGCTCAATACCCAAAGAGGTGTGTTTGGAGATTGGATGAGGCTGTTACAGGATCGGGATGGGAGGATAGGATAGCTGTATCATCAGCAAATGTCGCCAGGAATGTATCTGGAGTGATGGGAATGTCAGCAGTGAAGAGGATGTAGAGGACAGGAACCAGGACACTGCCTTTGAGAACTCCTGCCTCGATGGGGTAGATATTTGAGTACTCAGAACCACTGCGAACTTGAAAGGAACGATCTGAGAAGTAGGAGCGGAAAAAAGGAACTAAAATGTAAAAAAATTACCCGCTTTGATAAGATCCTAAAGCCAAGTATAATGAGTGACGCGTCAGCGGCCGATTTCTGACTTAAAAAATATGTCGAAATAGATGATGCGGCTAACAGAAAAAGTCAGTAATACATTTTTAAGTTACATTACTAGATGGGTAAGAGTAAGAAATATAAAGGATAGCGAAAAATAATCAAAAAATAAAAGAATATAAAACATGGAGGGAAAAAAGTTTTTACGTATTTGTGATCTCCTCATATTATAAATATACTGTACACTGATGAGCTGTAATGAAGTTATTATTCAACACTATGTGTCATTAGCTGAACACTGCCTTTAACTCAGTAGTCTGTACTTCTAGTATTGTACAGTATCAAAAAGACTTGAGTTTTAGGTTTATAATCGATTATTTTCAAGTTTTAAATAATAATATATTGACTTTTATGTCTTAGTTTTAATGTGGGGATCAATAACTGTATGAAATGTCTATGATGCTGGAAAATTATCTGTTGATGTAAACACTTTACTATAAAGTTAAATATATTTCAATAGTTTCCAACTCAGTCAATTGTTATCAACTTCTAACTCCTTTACTGTTAAGTAGTTTTTTTCGTCTTTAGGATCATTCATTTTATCGGCTCTTAACCAAATTAATTGTTGTTCAATCGGTCCAAGATTTAGTGAAAAACCTTTAGTAATTAAATTTTTTTTTTATTCATTTATTGCTAATAAACCTAGTTGGAATAGGATATTAAAGTTAGAATTTTATTTTAGTTTACATTTACTTTCCTTATAACGTTTTTATTTATTTTTTCTTATATATTTTTATCTACTAACGCAGAATCATGTATCATGGGACATAATGGTAGTATGATGGATGCAAATGTTATTTTACCACAACATAGGGAAAAAGTTATTTTATATGTAAACCGTTATAAAGCATACTATATAGAAGCGATAAGAAGGTTACATTGACGGATGGGGAGGTGTTGACTGGGCTCTCACCTCTACAAGGAGGGCCCGACACATGTTCTCTGTATCGCTCTGACAGGAACCAGGGGCCAACTTATTTGTACCTAGTTCCACTTCTTTCAGGATCAAGCAACCACGGCCAATCCTCTTTGTGCTTACTGACACCTTCCTCACTCGTGCTCGCTCACTGCGAAATCGTTACGTTGGGTCTTAGGGGCAGATGTTAAGCGTTCGATGGCATTTTTTTCATTAAACAACCATTATGCTTAATCAATACATCGGTACGTAGATACCGATGATGAAATAATAGATGATATAATGGAAGGATTTATTACTTTATTGAGAACGAAACGCGAATTAATTGCAGCCACAAAATCTATCCCTACATTTTAACAAATCAACAAATTAGAATAGAAAAAAAAAATACAATTCAGAAGTCAACATATGGGTACAGTTAATACTGATTCTTTACTAAGCTAGCTTGAATATTTAATAATGCAAACTTCATACACTATAGCTAGGTTAAAAATTGAAGTAGACGATTGTGCGAAATTTATTGAATCTGTATATGCGGAAGAAAGTCAGCCAAGTGCAGAACCAATTCACTCACGCACTGTTGCAGATCCAAAACTTTTCAGAGGGAGGGACGCGCTTGTGACTAGGTGAATTCCATACATCTAATCAAAAATTTCGATCTAAATAAATGTTGTTAAAATATCTTCTGTAATAATTCTCTGTGCATAGTTCAGGGCAACGTCTAGCATTTCAGCTGTCAAATCTAAAACAGTAACCAATTGCCCATTTCCTTACTCCATTGTAGCTCTCATGTAGTCTAAGAATACTAACAATATTCGCGAGCCCAACTTGATACTGAGTTAGATAGTATAGTTTGTCTACTTCAATAGATTACCTAAAGTGGTAGCGAGACGGAGTGCCTCTTAGTTAATAGAGTAAAAAGCTTAAACTCCATGATTTTGACTTTATTATGCAATAAAAGATGCCACGGTGCACCATTCAAAACATATTTAAGAGCAGGGATAGTATTAAAGTGTTCTAGGTTACCAATCATTCGTGTACAAGAATTCACCGACTCCTGGGACCGAAGAGACCACAACGATCACACCATCAATCATTATGTTGAAAAGTGTCAGGCTTAAGACTGAACCTTTAAGAACACCGTTTCAGGTTTGCCTAAAAGGTGAGGTTTCGTCTTGATAACGCACTATTGGCTTTCATTATGAAATAGAGCCCTAAAATATGTTGTTTATTTCCTTTTTTTAAATCCTTATCGATGAATCCGAAACTAATTCCTTATTTTAGTATTATTTGGCATTACGTAATTACAATTTACATAGTAGATTCAGTTGTCATTGCATTGAAAGTACTTGGATTAAGGACCTGATAGCTGAGTACTTTCAGAAAGGGTCACATAGTGCTTGGTTATAAAGGTTGTAGGTTCAATTCCCACCGTTTCAGTTAATATTTTTTCCCGGCGGCCCTATGAATGAATGTTTACATTACTATTTAGAGGCTTTACCATTTTTTTAAAATTTATTTAATGTAATTTACAACTGTACAAAATAATACAATAGGTAAATATGTTGTATGTTTCATATACACTTGAAAATCTTGGGAAGGAACCACCCATTGGTAGTACTTCAAACATTAATTTATATTAGAAGTTCCCGTGACCATCTTCTTTTCGGACGGAATAATCGCAGGATTATCAGGGATTGTTAAGGATGAAAGATTAAGAATGAATGAGTTAGGATGCTTTAGGAGTTTGTAATGAAAAGACGCATATATGTTTTGGGCCAAATCTGCAACGAATGGGATGTTAAGGTCTTTGTGAATGAGTTTATTTGTAACGTAATAAGGAGCTTCAAGGATTTTACGTAGGATTTTGGATTGTAAGGATTGGATGCGGGAGGAATTTGATGGTTTGGTGGAGCCCCAGAGCTCAATTCCATTTGTCCAAATTGGTCTGATTATCGTAGTGTATACTAATTTTTTGTAGTGAATGGGACGTTTAGAGCGTTTGTCAAGTAAGTGTTGTAGCAATCGGAATCTACGAACAGTTTCTTGTCGTTTCAGTCTTGTGTGTGGATTCCAAGTAAGTCTCTTGTCAAGATGGAGTCCTAAGTATCGAATCTGTTCGACAGGCGTACTTGAAATTCAAGAAATTTATTTTAATTAGTTTGGCTCATCTATGAACTATAATTTCAGACCACAATTACTATTACAGTGGTTCATCAACAATTTTAACTTTATTTCGCCTACTTTAAATTATTGGGGAATGTATGATTGTGGTTGTAATTGAAATTACTTTTTGCCCAACACAATTTTAAACAAACATTTGTTGGATAAAAAGAACGGTTTAGGTCCTTAATATATTAATTTAAGTGAGAGCATAAAAGTTTAAATGAAACAGTAAAGATCTAAAATATACTTCTACACAAGCAGAGTTGACATTCCGTTGTTATTCTGAATGTTTTCTCCGAACACTATCCGAAATAACATGTTCGCGCTCCTGAGATGAGAAGATGGTGTAAATAACAAATGTTAGGGGAGGAAGGAAGAAGGAGACGGAACTAATGTTATTAGGAAGGCAATCACAGCGATGGTCCGCTCTTTTCCATATGCCACAAACAGACTGACGCCTGTCAATATTGCCACACCCCATCTTTAGGAAACATCTTGTCTAAATTAAACTTTGTGTCTCCTCTTCCGTTTTCTCCCTAGCCATTGTTTCAGCACCATGTGCAGCCATTGTCATTTCTTTTATTTATAGCATTAATAAGGGAATATAGATATTTAGGACCAATGAGTATTGTTTTCTAGTGAAAGATCATTGTTTGTTCACATTTAGTTTCCACGATACAATACTTTAAATACAAATCCAATAGACAATGAACTATAGTAATACCCTAAGGAAAATACTGTTAATTTACTTTGCAGTTAAACATTAATATTATTATCTATAGAGTCTATAGCCTGCTTTTACGCTTGCTTTATCTGGTGGTTTTCCTAGGACAAGTTCTGTTTTGCCATAATAGCAGGAGTTATATCTAAGCACAAGGAGTATATGTCACTTTTTCTTAATTTCTTTCTTTCTTTTTATGTTATTATCTGGTTCATGCCAAATAGATATTAAGCAGCTTAATTATTACTAAAAAGTTAAATGCTGAACCGTTTAAAAAAAACAAAAAGAATATTGAGCACTGCCTTATACACTGTTGGAACAAAAAGTAGAGTATAAATAATCGTGAATAGAATGTATGCATGAAATAATATAAATGTGGTTCGGTGCACGCATCACAGTGCTTTCACTTTCCACCATACTTAGGGTTGAAATTTTCAGAATAGATATATCTATATTATTCACTGTGGAAATATTTTCCCGCGTTATTTTTCCAAATCAGCCTTTAATTAATATTTTTTTTAATCCAATTTCTACAGTTGCGGAAAAGTACTTATAATATTATTTTTCGTTGCAAAATTTTGACATTTTTGTTTTGCATGAGTATGGCGGAAATTCAAAAATAGGCTTACTAAAATTTACATTCTACTCTTAATCATTTAATTGAATTCTTAATTGTTATGGAAATAATATTTCAGATTCTAGGAATAATTTTATTGAGTTATCTAGTCAATTGAAAAGCTCATATAAAACTAAGTTGGAATAAAAACAAAAATTCTGTAAATCGGGGTTACAGGTCAAATCGTAACATCATCAATATACAAAGATGTTATTTCATAAAAAGAAATTGGATGGCAAGAGTGGCAAGATGAATGGTTCACCATGAGAGACAACAAGTTAAGAATGGTTCAACAGATGTTAAAACATGGTGAAATGTCCAACCAGAAACATGAATCTGCTACGGAGAAGATGTAGTATTAACCCTTCTTCGGATAGGCCATACTCGACTCACCCACGGTCATCTCATGAAAAAAGAAAATGCACCGACGTGTTGCTACTGTGGAAACGATCTCACCGTTAGGCATATTCTCACTGAATGTATTGCTCACGAACCACATCGGTTCTCTTCAGATTTACAGGAGATGTTGAGCGAAGATCCTACAGCAATATCAAATCTTTTTCACTTTCTAAAAATCATTAATATTTATGATCACATATAGTCTAACTGTCCAGCATAGATAGGTGGTTGCAAAATTTAATATAGTAAATTACTTACTACGTCAAATCTAATTGCAACTTCGTAAAATGTAAATCATAATTGTAAATATCTAATTTTAATTGTAAATATGATCTAATTCCTCTCGAATCCAATCCTTACAGTCCAAAATCCTTAATGCTCCTTACTTTGTCACAAATCAAATCATCCATCAGGACCTCAATGTTCCCTATGTTGCCGATTTGGCCAGAACCAGATACCAATCCTTCCATAATAAACTTCCCAACCACCCAAACCAAATCGTTTCTAACCTGGCTTCTCCTTCACTACCTAATAATCCTCCTAGGTGTCTGAAAAGAAGATGGCCTCGAGATCTTCTCCTTTAGAAATGTTTTTGGAGTTCTATCAATTGGTAGATTCTCCACATGTTTTTATTATGTCATAATATCACTTACAGCAAATTTAATTGATGTGTATATATGTATATAGTTGTAAACATCAATAAATAAATTATTTAAAAAAATTGTAAATATGTAATTGTAATTGTAATTGTAAATTTGTAAATTGTAATGTAATGTAACTTGTAATTATAATTGCTAATTTTTAACTTTCTCACTTTGTAATTATATGTAACTTTGTAACTTTGTAAATATGTCAATTGTAATCTACCAACTTTGTAAATTCAGTGTGAATGGCCCTAGTGGTCGAAACACTTAAATAAATATATCGGGGTTACTTTGATCATACGGTTTAACTGTATTAAATCAGTCTTTTTTCTATTCAAATCGATCTTGCGAGCTTATTTCTTGCCCCAGGGATCCCCAGCTGGTTTTTTTTTATTACGAGATTTACTCGTAGAGTGCAATGGAGACGTCCATCATAGTTTCTGTGACAACACTGGAGAGTGACGCTCTTTTTTGTGTAGCAGCTGATAAAAGCTATCAGGGAAACTTCGGGTGTGCGGCCACTGTGTGTCCCATCGGCTTATAATATTCTTGTTCCAAATCTATTTGAAAAAAATGTTATTATTG
>NW_027115142.1:1198603-1198983 GCF_000696795.3 Halyomorpha halys
TATGAATAATATGAATTATAATTAAAAAAATGCACTTGATTAATCACCAAATTTTTTGTGTTTTCTGTGGAACAGGTCCTCCCAACGCTACCCTTCGTCTGTAACCACTTGATGTGGCTATCTTCAGGCCCTTGAAGTTTGAGTGGCGTAAGGTATTGGTCTAAATGAAGAATACAGGCTCTAGTTCAGAAACACGCCAAGTATATCAGCCCCAATCCCATCTCGGTCCAACAGGACTCATCTCAGTTGATATAAACAATGAGAAGCTACCATTGCAAGTGTAAGTTTATCTAGTTTAATTCATTTGAGTTTTTCCTATTGTAAGGATTGGATGCGGGAGGAATTTGATGGTTTGGTGGAGCCCCAGAGCTCAATTCCAT